>NW_004797720.1:525812-600963 GCF_000002075.1 Aplysia californica | reverse complement strand
CCCCCCACATTTTCCAGGCGTAAGATGATATCTTTGAACGGGTTTTCTGGATGAATCGATCCTTGTCTAGATCTAGCCTCCTAGCCTAAGATTTAAAGTCTTTCACAAATTTTTATACTAGATCTATCTACCTGGTGCTACGGAACCAAGCAAGCTAATTAATCAAACGACCTTGTTTACGATTGATTTACTGAGACTCTAGATCTAGATCTAGCAGCTAGACTAGAAGATGATTCAGTTCAAACAAGACTATTGGGTCGGTTTGCCAGCCAGATTGATGGTGCAAAGTGGCTATCGTGGCACAAGTCGATCGCGCCTGACTCGTTGTTTCAAAACAAACACGTTGTTTTCAGGCGACGAGTGACGAGTCGGGCGATCATCCCGACCCGACCTGACCCGGTACGGGTCACTGGGCGGCGGCGCGGCGTGCACCCCGTACATGTGACGTGTCGTTATTTTTAGTCGTGGAAGAAAATTTCGGTGTTTTTAATGAAATTTTATTATTATTTTCCCAAATTTGGCGGGAAATTGGCTAAAATTCGTGAATTCACGAAAATGGTAAAAGTTGCGCTGACGGCAAAAGTTGCACGCGCAATCCGAGCGCGAATTTCTCTGAGGACAGCTATACTATGCGTACGGAAGGACCGTATGAGCCACATTCTTAATTAAATTAAATTAATTAATAATAACAAGGCTAGTCAGATTAACTGTGCTTTATTGACGAGTGATTATATAAACAATGAAATTACACCTATTTTTTGCTAAACTGATGCTTTGTCTAATGACAGTGATTAAAAATTTTTAAAATATTTTTTGGTAAGTGTTTTACAGCACTCGCAACTGCCTACGGTCTTATGAGCACGCATGACACATTTGATTAAACATTTTCAGTTGGTAGGAAATTTTGAATTTTGCCCGGGTGCCGCATTAAAAGCCTACTCTTAGCGATTTTGGACCACCACAACTTGTACACGGAACCCCTGAGATTTTTCACCCTTGTTTGAGAAGGCTAGGTGTAGATCCTTTTTACCATAAGATCTGGGGTGTGACTGAAAAACAACAGAAGGAGCCAAGGAGTAGCAGTAGAAAGGCTGCAGAAAGAGTCAGGAGCCCAGAGGAGGGGGCAAAGGAGGCTTAAAGGGGGTGGGGGTAGAAAGTGGAGACAAAAGCTGAAGACATAACATTGTTAGAGAGCAGGAAAGGAGGTGAAAGGAGAACATTTTATTAAAAAAAATTTTCTTTCGCAAACCGGATTCCAACCAAAGACCTGTTGATTGAGAGGCGAACACCTTAACCTTGAGGCCATGAGAGCCCCCCCACAATGATTTGAGAAATTATAAGAGTTTTTTTTTAAAGGGGTTAGGGCTTCTGTCTAAAAATATCAAATTAAATACTGTTCTCCAGTTAGTTGGGTCTGATAAGTTTAATTAAAATGGGTGTATTTACATCACTGTCCAAGAATGCTATGACTTACTTTAAAGATGAGAATGAGTTTATCAGCATCTGTGTCATTGTTAGCTGTTGGGCTCAGTCTTTTTGCACAGAAGATGTTGAGTTTGTTTCTTGTGTGGGAAAGTCTTTTTGTTATCCAATATATCTCTGTCAGTTTACCAGTACTGAGATGTTACAAGTTTCTCTCTCAACTTGGGTCTGCACTGACAGACAGGATCGAAGCAGTTGGCCTCCCAAATTATGTAAATTGGGTCAATGAAGTGTAAGACACCAATAACACTACAACAAAAAGAATGAGATATTTAGGGTCACCTCAATTTATATTGTGTATGGCTAAACCAAACTGGATTCTGTTTTTATTTAAGAGGTGGTATTGAGTCTGGAATGGATTTGTTGAGATTTACTCACGTCTAATGAAAAGCAATTTTATTTTTCTCCGAAGGTTACCATTGTATGAAAGTTTATTTATATGATGGAAATTGCCCAAAGCGAAAGTGCACAATCTCAGGACTTGTAGACAGGGATGAGTGTAATCGAAATACTTACCTGACTGCCCTCTCTTGGTTCTATTTTTTTGTTCATTCTCTCTCCCCCTTCTTTCTCAAACATTCTGAAGTTGCAAGATTTTAAGTCAAACCTGCTTTTACGGCCAGCTATAAAGATGATCACCTGTGCAAAGAGCCATTTCCATCTTGTGTTTTTATTTTTGCAGAACTTATAGTGTCATTATAATGTAAAAATGGTTGCAATGACATCCTCTGAATATGTTTCATTAGGGATTTCTCTAGAATTGATTTTATCATATGTGTCGCGACATGCTGGAATCAGGCGCTCCTCAATTTTTGGGGCATATTGAGTTATTGGTATCTTCTTAAAGCTAGTTCATTTGTCTTGCTTTCAATGAAAAAATAGCCATCTGTCCTCAATAGAATTAGAAGTGGAGACATTTTAGATTGAAGGAGGTGGGGATGACCTGGTTTTAGAGGAAAATTTAGCAAGAAAATGGCTGCCAAAGCTGGTAACTTCCAAAGCTAGAGAGTCCATGGAACCTTAATTTATATTAATGTGCACTTTATCAACTTTTTTCGGTAAAATCTTCACATGAATTTGTATCTAAATGGGCATAAAAGATTTTGAGACAAAAAACAAGAAAAGTATAAAAATTGCCATGCAGGAAGGAAAATGCCGTTTTCTTTGATTTCATCATTTTGACAAGCACCTAATTTGACCACGATGCCTCACATATAGTTCTGGACTGCATAACAACTTTGGAATAACACGAGCTTAAACAGTACGTCTCACAGAAGTGATCCATAGTTAACAGGGCTGCCAAGTGCCTCAACCTTCACATGATGGTTGTGTTTATGATCCATTTCCCTTTGTATCCTGTAGGTATCCCATAAAATAGTAAAATCATATTTCTTTTGTAAGATGTATTTTGAATATATTCCATGTTTATTATTACTGCAGTCGAACCTGTGTAAGACGGAATCGCAAGGGAGCCAGAAAAAATTATGTCTTAGACAGGGAAATTTAGGGGGGGGAGTTCAAAGATCCAGCCAGTGGGATCAAAGATCGCTTGTCCGATCGGCAAGCAGTGGTCAAAACTTCACACCTCTCAACTGCTATCCTGTCTGATAATGACATGTGTCACTCTTACTTATCCAATTACCACCAGTACTTGCCTTTCATACGACCACTGTTTGACCTATTAAAAACAGAAACGTTTGCACATGATCTCCTTTGCTTCCACCCTTTGACCCACCCACCGGTGTAACAAGCACATTCATGATTCAACCAATACCACCCCTCACTGTCATCTTGTAACAACGATTCGAGGAACTCTTTTCTCGGCTGGCGTACGATCAGGGCGGCAGGCATTGGTCAAACTAATTTCACACGTCTGGCTTTTGGCTACCAGAGAAAGTTACCATGGTGGCTCGCTACTCGAGCACTCTCACGGGTAGTCGTGAGATTTCACACCCACACTACTCTGACCATCTGCATCGTTCAGGGCTCACATGATGGGGTAACATCTACCCCCAAATTGCACCCCTACTCCTCTTCCTTGCCTAGAGGCATGGCCAGCGGAACCAAACTTGCGAGTTTTGTTTCAAGTCAGGGCTGAGCGGGCAAAACGTTTTCCGTCTTAGACAGGTGAAACTCTCGGAAGGGAGCGGATTTTTCTTTCCGTTTCCGCGTTGGACAGGTTTCCGTTGTATACAGGTAATTAAAGAGGAATATATCAAGGGGGGAGCGAGGAGATTCCGTTAAGACAGGTTTCTGTTTTATACAGGTTTCCGTTAAGGCAGGTTCGACTGTATTAAGAAAAGCAGGGTGTACTTTTCAAGTAGTTGAAATTGCTTGGGAACTCAGTCAGGTTTCTGAGGTGTTATTTACGCCTTCCCTAATAGGGAAATTATGCAAATATGTATTTGTCATGTGGAATAAATGCTTAGCAGCCCTGTGTGTACCTTGCTTGATAAATGTACCATTAAATGCTAGTGGCCCGTTAGTAAAATTAGGTAAACCAGATTCATGATCTCTCTTGGCATGCTGATAATGTGGTACGAAGCATGACATATTTAGTTGGTGTACTATTAGTATGAGTTTTTTGTGAAATTAAATGTACCTCTATGTCTAGTGCTTGACTAGTTTTCAGGTTTTACCTTTACAGAGTGATATAGTTGCCATGGGCAATATACTGGTGGGTCTTTTCAATGAAAGTGAAAATTGTGATGAAAAATAAAATGTCGGTTTCCTTTCCCTATTTAGTACTAATAAACCCACTGAAGTGTACAAATGAAATTAAATGGTTTAAAGTTCAAGGAATTTATAAATTTATCACACCCTCTCCCCCTGTCTTTTGTTTTCTTCCAAATTTAGTCATTAATGAGTTTTTGAGAAAGTGTACACTACCATTGTTGTTGATTCTGTCGAAATTATTATTGTTAATTGGTTAATTCCTGCACTTCGAGAGTTTATTGCTACCTTTTAATATTACAGTCATAATTTACGACATGAAAGATGATCAGTGCAACCATCCTTTCCACATCCCCAAGAAATGCCATTCCTCTGTTTTCTCTCTCAGCTCGTATGGGATATTTATGCCAGATACTATATTTTTTGTAACAAGGATTTTTCGCGCGTCATTTTGAGTTTATTTGCGTTTCATTTCAAAATCTTCTTGTCGATAAAAAATTGCATTGTTCCCACCTGACCCTTCATTTTTTATTTGCCGGTTTTGCAAATTTTTTTGTTGTTTGACGGTTATACACATAAAGTTTGCATTGAATCTATTTCAGCGAGATTTGATTTTCCTGCCTGCTCCTCCCTTTAATACTTCACCTCACGGCAGTCCTCCGTTGTCAGTCCGCAAACTTATGCAACAAAAGATGCAGTCGTTGCCTTCACCCAAGAAAAGCAGTTCTCTGGGAACAATCGCGACAGGCGATCAGCAGAATCCAGGGATGATTGATCATGATGAAATCATAGCTTTGACGCATGATGTGAAGAAGTTTTCAGATTCCTTGGCAAAATTGAAGCTTCTCTTCACCGAAGGAATAGGTAAATAGTTTATAGATAATAGTTTGAAAACTGTTTGTTAGTCTTTAACTTACGTTGCAACTTTTCATGCTCATGATTTATAAACTGCTTTAGTGTTCTGTTTTAGACTTATTTCTTGGACCATGACAGCATGACGAATGAAAATGAAACTGAGATACTCTTTGAGTATAGTCATTAAAGTTCTTTTTAATGTTAGTTCTGGATTCTGACGATTAACTCTTTAAACCCTAGCGTCCGATACCAGTGACAACTGTTTCATTAAAATAAAATTGTTTATAGTGCTAGTTTTTGTTTGTTTGTCTGAACTATTCCCGAACCGAGTTCATTAATAAGGACTAAGCCTTTGTTTCTGCCATTTAGAAGTTATAGGCAAGTTTTCGGGGTTATTATAGTGAGAGATAGTGCGCCAGGTTTAGGGGACTGTAGAAAAAAACTCAGTGGATATAACTCAGGGTCTAAAGAGTTAAGAGTGAGGGTTTCCTATATTTTTTTCAGATGTAGGCCTATACGCTTTGAATAAGAATTAATGTACTTACTTTTGTCTCGTGTATCTCTTGAACAAAATGCAGATCCAGAGGAAGATGTGCGGGTGGTCATTCACGAGGGACTGGGTGAAGTCCTGTCTGTGTTGAACCCAGTCATGCAGCATTACCAGGACCTGCAGTCCCCTGACATATTCACTGCAGCCCGCAACCTTATCACTATGATAAAGGGTAAGGAACGGCTTGCTGCTGCTTGTCTTTGCCTAACTGTTCTAAAACAAATTTGAAAGTTTAATGTAGGCCTACTTTATGTTCTGCTGTAGACATATGATATTTGTATTACGTATGAGAACTACAAACTCACTGATGAAGAGGTATATATGCTTTGTGTACAAGTGGGCTAACTCAGCCTGCTGGTCATTTCCCCAACTCTTGTACATTAATCAAGACATCATGTTGGTGGTCCTACTGTAATGGTTGATAAAAAATAATGAGGGAGTAAAACTAAAACACATTTTGTTGTTAAGTTTTATGAATTAAGTCATTAATAAGCAGAGAATTATAAAAAAATAGGGATTAAAACTCATTCAGTTGTTACAAGTTTTATTAACGAAATAATTAATTATCATAGAATTAAAAAGGAATAGATCGAATTGTAGACATTATAGCAAACTGTTTTTGGGATAACACCATCAACAATGTTGTTGGGTTTTTTTCAGATCATGACTATGAGGGAGAAATGTCAGCTGTTGATGTTCAAGGATTCTGTGAGGCCATAGACCAGCTTGCTCTTGCCTTTAGTAGCAGGTCAGTTGCTTTTTATCATAGATGAAGTTTTTAGTTGGAAGACTGGGATGTATGTAGATGGGATATGCTGAAATTATCCAACCCATTCACATGTAAATTTTGTGTTTATGTTTAATTTTTTCCTTAGTTTGTTGTGTAATAAGGTTCAGAGCAGATTTTCTTTTAGTTCCTTTTTATTGAAGGTCAGACTATCTACAGTTTATAAATGAATTGTGATTTGTATTGTTTGTCAAGACAGCATTTTCCGAAGCCTTTGACTGAAGATGAAAAGAGAAGTGGGTACTATTTTGTTGGAAAGAATGTTTAGTGGCTCTTCATTTTTCATTATATTGATTTTATTTTTCATCTTTGAATGAATTTCTGAGCTTACTACTTTGAACAGCGTCATTTAGTGAAAATAGGGGATGGCATATATGATTCTCACTGTCACCTAATATATGTTTCTTGTGGTATTTTTTATTTTCAGTGTGTCAGAATACCTGATGGGTGATATGGGTCCACAGATGGTCATGGACTTAAAAACAAAGGTACTTTGTGTGTTTCTGCATATGCCAGTCAATGGTATGTGCATGTTTTAATGTGCTTT
Organism: Aplysia californica; assembly: GCF_000002075.1. NCBI lineage: Eukaryota > Metazoa > Mollusca > Gastropoda > Aplysiida > Aplysiidae > Aplysia > Aplysia californica. The sequence goes on along the minus strand of NW_004797720.1, from coordinate 594,069 downwards.
TTTCATTATGCATCTCCAGAAGTTGACTGCCATGTAATTTATTTTGTAGTCAGTTGATATCAAACGGTTTACATTTTATCTTTGAAAAGATGTTGGGACATATTAAACAAACGTTTTGTGATTTATTTTTTTTTTCTATTCTTTTTCAATTTTTCAGTCAATGAACAACATTGCTGTTGCAGAAGGAGATGAACATATGGATGATCATGATGCAGGTATGGTTTTGTATGTTTGTCACTCTCTCATGGTGATTCTTTAATGAACGTCATGGGCCATTTAGATTTAAAGGTTTGCACAAAAATGAAAGATTGGTTCTTTTCTTGTCAATTAAAGCAAATGTTCAAATAAAATATCTGAAGTTTTTATTTGTCATATTATGTTGTGCTGGTTGGCTCCATGACCAAAGGTTGAAGACAGTGGACTTATGTAAACTTAAGGTTTGCGTGTAATTGATAATTGTATTGAATCCAGATTTTTCTAAAGGTTTGTGTTTCTTGATAAAAAGTAATAAAGTTTCATTGTTGCGTAAATGTACTTTATTATTGGAGGACTGGGTGATGACATCTGTTCTCCTGTGTTATTACTTGCAGACATGATCAGTAGCGAAGAACTTGATTCCATCCTTGTGAGTCTGGACACAGGCCTGACCATTGCCCTGCAGAGAGCCAAAGTGTGGTCCAAATACTTGCTGGACATTGTCACCTACATAGAGAAAAAGGCCCAGTTGGGTAAGAATGATGGCTTTGTTTGAATGTTAACTGAAGTAAGGATCGGGTTTTATGCTTGGCCGTGTCTAGCGATGTCTCCAAAATTGGATAAGATTTCTGCCTTTTTTGTAATTTCACAGCTTAGGTTTTTCCCCTTGTTGAATCCACTGGTGAGGTTGGGTCGGACAAAACCTGAAAAGTTATCAGTCTTAAGATAAGGTAAGATAAGATAGATCTTTATTGTCCAGATTCTGGCTCATTGGTTTGGTGTTCCACCACGTGTACAGACACGCATACGCGCGCGCGCACATACACACACACATACACACACACACACACACACACACACACACACACACACACACACACACACACACACACACACACACACACACACACACACACACACACACACACACACACACACACACACACACACACACACACACACACTCGTAAGCTTACAGTCACATGCATAATATAAATGAGCAGCAATATGAACAATAATAATCTTAAGATATAAACACTCAAAGTTAAATGATGCATGCTCTAAAGTCGTAAGTATACTGATACAAGATGGTTAAGATGGAAGCATTTTGATAAATAATGGTAAAAATGACCTTCTATATCTTTCTTTGTTACAGATCAGAAGCCTAGGTCTTTTACTTCTGACTGATGTTTTTATTTGAGGGAACAAGGGGACTGATGTTTTTATTTGAGGGAACAAGGGGTGTTTGTTGTCTAAAAAGATGGAATTAAATTTTTTAGTGTAAGCTGTTATGTACAATTCGTCCAAGTAGGGGAATGTAGATATTGAAATTTTACATGCTTTCCGTTTTAATCGATTTATTTTTTCTTTATCCTGTTGTCTTGTGTTCCCGGTTCATGCTGTTATATAAAAATTGATCATACTTTCTATGGTTGAATGGTAGAATATGGACATCAGCGTTTTATCAACTTTAAAATACTTTAGCTTCCTTAAAAAAAGTCTTGTGGTTCATGGTCTTCAGAAGTTTTGTTGACAACTCCTGAAGAATTATAATTATACCTCCAACTGTCTAGTATTTGGGGAAAAGGAATAAACCCAAGGGTTGCTGAAAAAACAAGATTTGACATCATGTTGTTGATTGGAGTGACATCATGTTGTTGATTGGAGTGACATCATGTTGTTGATTGGAGTGACATCATGTTGTTGATTGGAGTGACATCATGTTGTTGATTGGAGTGACATCAATATTATATTATCACAGGGGAAAATAAACTAAGCTCACATGTTGAGATCTATAAAAAGCTGTTTCGTCAAAAAGACTTTAAATGACTTATATTGTATCAAGCTAGTCTTGATGATTGATTGTATTGGTCTATAGCATGGTGCATGTTATAACGTCTTAACATTCTTTATGTATTCGTAATAAACGGTGTGGTTTTATGACAAGTACCTGTCATTACTTGGTAATAAATGTAGTTTTATTTATTTTCTTTCTCTAACAGAGATAGATTATGCTAAGAATTTGTCTCGAGTGGCCCATTCTGTCCAGAACAGTCTGAAAAAGGAGGTACGTATCGAGTAGAGGAGAATATTTTGCCTGAGGTTGCAGATAAAAATCGTTAAAAATGTTTAAACGTCATTTCTTTTTTTTATAAATGGAAAATGAAAGTTCCCTATTTATGTATTTTCTTTGGAAGTGGCACTGTTAGGAGGATTGTGATTGAGAAATATAATGCTGTTTTTTTGTAAACTTTAGATGTTTTTTTTTTATGTGGTGAGAAGTCTTTTTGGATGGGATTGGGATTAAACCTTATGGTCTTTCTCACCCTGGAATTCTTTATGCTTTAAATTTAAAAAAGCAACAACATTAATCTTCCACAATGAGTGCATATGTTCCAAGTATTATGCTGCGTACAGGTAGTCTGTCCATATCAAACCATTTGTCTTTTATTGTCTTTCTCGCTTTGCATTCTTAACTTGGACAGAAGATGGACCGTAGCAGGTAGGTGACAACTTCTACTTGTTTACTCTTGTGGGGGAACTTACCACCATGATCATAATTTCAATACAATTATTAAGTTATACATGTTGCAGATAAAAAGAAACTTCCCAAAAACATGGTTTTGTTGGACAAAAGGACTTGTTAGGCCCCCATATGTACTGGTGTGAGTTTTTTTTCTTGAACAGGAAGTACTTAGCTAAATTTTAAAGGAAAGATGAACCATTATTGTCGCAGAAGGGAAAGAAACTCAATACTTTACCGTCTTTTCTGTTTTAAGATATCCATAGTTTGTTTATTTTGGATTTGCTTGGTGATACTGTGTGGTGCATTCTTTGTACTTTTCTTTGTATCAGTATTCTTACGTGATCTCTCTATTTTTGTTTTTGAGTTCACAGAAGTAAATGTACCAGTATTCTTACTTGATCTGTCCATTTTTGTTTGAGTTCACAGAAGTAAATGTACCAGTATTCTTACTTGATCTGTCTATTTTTGTTTGAGTGAACAGAAGTAAAAATTGTTGCCCGGATGTGATTCTTAGTTTCTTCTTTTCCTCTTTACTTCCAGGGTTTTCTACCATTGCAGTCAGTGTATTGCACAGCTCTGAGTCAGGTGAGTCTTACTTAGAAATGTTATTTGGTACAAATTTTATTTTCTCAATTCCTTATTACAGTTATTTACACGCTTTTTCTTTCCCTCGGTATTGGTACAAAAAAAGTGTAATTGTTACTGTTTTTTGCCTCCATCAACATTTTCAAAACTGGTCAGCTATGAGTGATTACTATAAGTAATGATTAAATAGGATTTGCCTTCAGCAGTTAAGTTTCTAATCTGCTGAAAAATGCAATGCTATTGGTGTGGAAGAATCCTAGTTCCAGTTGGCTTGGATATTATCATTGTTATTTATCATCTACCTTTTTTTGTGTCGCGGCAGGATGTTGAGTTTGCCAGCAACTTGCAAGCTACTCAAGCTGTTCTCCACTCTCACAAGTTTGTTGAGGTAGGTATGCAAGAGGATTTGTAGGGCAGCGACAGAGCTATGAATTCTTTGTGCATTGGTTGTAAGTCAAAGATTGACTTCTGAAATGTTGGCTGTATTTTGTATGGAAATGTCTTCTTTTAAAAAAATGATAAATGACTCTATGAAATTTCAGCAAGTGGATGCAATTTATTTCTGATTTTTTAGTATTGCTTAACGCAATGTGAACATTTTGGTTTTGAAATGTAGATGACTAAATATGAAAGAATTTATGTTGCAGTTTATGCATTATTACTTTATTTAATTTTTAAAAGAATTACTGACATGCTCTTACTTTCAACAGCCTTTGTCGTCTCGTAGAATGGAACATGACAAAGTGTATAAGTCTGTCAAAGATGTATGGCACCGCGAATACCGCAGAATGGTAAGTAATATGAACACTTTTAGCAATTGTCATAACTGAAATTTGCTCATGCCTTATTTATGATTATTACAACAAATTAGCATGCATTCATGTCATTTATTGCCAAGATACTCTGTCAGTCACACGAGATCATCGAGAGAAAGTACCTCAGTCATTTTTGTTGTTGCCCTGAACAGTCTGACTCGGTTACAAATCTACGCAAAGCACAAGCACTGTACCACAGCCGACAGCAAGATCATGAGAGAGCAAGAGATCTGGCTCTAAAAGCAGATGGAGAGAAGGTAGAAAAGAGGAGAAAGGCCGAGGAGGAAACCTTGCACAAGGTAGGAGTGAAAAAAGTTGGGGACTTTAATTTTTCTTTATCTTGCTAGTTCCTGACTTCCTTTTGAAATAGAGTGAAAATGTGTCTTATTTTAAAAAAAATATTTTACTACCTTGCACTAAACAGATATTTTGTAGGTATTCATTTCTGGAGCTGGTGCTGCTGTTTGTCTTTATGCCTTGTGTGGATCAAATTTTTGTGCCGAAAATAATGTATGAGGAAGTTATCAGATGCCTTGACCTTTGCTTATCTTATTTTTCTCCGTTTCCTATAGTTATTTTTAGGTTTCTGTCACATCGCACAAGTTGTTGTTATACTTTTAACTACTTTTCAGAAATTGATGTTTGAAAGTTGGTGTATTGAAAGTTTCAGTTTTCAATGTGAATTTACCTGTTTTATGTTTATAATTTTTTTTTCATATGTTTGTTGAAATAGGCGGCTGAAGCAGAAACAACTTACAAAGCTTGCGTTGCTGAGGCTAATTATCGACAGCAAGAACTTTTTAAAGTGAAGGTAATGACTATTTCTTGTGTTTAAGTGTTCAATTTTGACTCCGACTAGATCCAGATCTATTTGTGTGTTTCATTGTGACTGAGTCAGTGATTGATGCCGTGACTTTACAAGCGTGGAATTGGAGCCAGATCTAGGTTCTTTGTCCCAAAAAGATGCCTCACAATCCTGATGCTCGTGGAGCTCAGTATCTGAGTAGGCCTAAGCGATACCCAGTTGATTTACTGTATGTTTTCAGTAGACAATATAGATATTCTTTTTGGTCTGATAGTTTACTTTTCAAAAAGCTGAAAATGCCTCCAGATGGCTGTTAAGAAGCCTTAAGTTTTCCAAATTTTCCAAGGGGGGCATGCCCCCAGACCCCCTTAGGCTTCAAGCCCCTTCAGATTTTCAGGCAATTATTTTGAGAGCCGCTTCCGCGTCTGATATTTGTATTTTATTGTGTGTTTTATTCAAATATAAAGATTTTTAGAAATTCTGCTGTTGGTGTTTTTGAAAGTTTGTGAGTGAAAATTTTGTCTTTAACCTTCCCTAGGAAATTGGTATTTGCTGTTGAGCAGGTTTATAAATGTGATCTACTTTTTCAAATGTTTGTGACTCTGTTATCTTGATCTATTTTATGTTTTGTTCCCATCTTTTGTTTTGAAATGTCAGTGGGAGTTGTGTGAATTGTGACCAATTCAAATAGGACAAATGATGTATTGCAATGGATTTTTACCAGAGGAGTAGCTGATAATAAGTAAAAATGATGTGAATTTGTAAAGGCTTGAAGTAATTACATTGCAATGTTATTTTTACTCTTCAGAAAGAACAACTGGCCAGAATCAGGGAACAGATTCAGCTTTGTGATCAAGTTATTCAGTCTGTGAGTTTCAGTCCATTCCTTATGTCCTGTTTATGTCTTGGTGGGGAATGGGGTACCCATGAATTGTGTAGGGGTGGGGGGAGGGATTTTTGATTTCTGCTTGGGCAATACAGCAACATAAAATAGGCCAGTCACTGAAATAGTTTAAGGGAAAAGTTTATTTATTAATAAAGTTTGTATTCATTGCAGGCTCTGTTTCTGCTCTAAAGGATGTGGTTTTACTGATGAATTATGTGGTGGACACTGAAGAGGATTACAGAAGACTTTAGTGAAATCTGTCCAGGGTTGTTCTGTATTAGTGTGTGAGAAATCAAAGCACCGAAAAACCTGCATAAATGCTCCATAAGAAAGTCATATTTTTCTGAACGATTAAGCTTCTGTTTTGTTATTGTCAGGGGACTGTACTTGTGTCTGTTGTGTAATGAATAGGCTCTTTGTCGTTGCTTACTGATGATGTGGGTTTGAGCCCCATATGGACAAGTTATTTTATTTTGTCTTTCTGATGGGATGTTGTATCCAATTCAGCCCAGTTTGGCCGTGAGAGGTTGGGTGGAAGCAGCATGCCTTGTAAATGATTTAACTTGTGTTGAGGGGGGTGTAAAACATTACAAATCATTTTCGATGGATCACCAGGCAACGGTGGAATACTTCCAGCTGTATCACACCGTGATCTCACCCATACCTGTGCAGTACCAGACTCTGAGTGACAGCAGCAAGAGCTATGAGCCGGGCAGTCAGTATGCAGAGTACATCCGGAGGCTGCCTCTAGGCAGTCGGCATGTGCAGCCAGAAGTCTTTGTCTTTGAGCCTTACGTACATGGACAGAAGTAAGTGAGCGTGTTTGCAAACTTAATCAAATAATTTGTTTTGCGACGAGTGTGAAATTGTTGTTATCTATCAGTGTATTGCCATGTCATTTTACAATACCAAATTTGTTTTGCCCTTCTCTCAATGTGTCTTGTTGTTATTGTTGATGTTATCGATCCAGCAACAGCTGGGCTCTCGCCCTTCTGTCCAAGGCCATGTAGTGATAAGTGCAGGTTTGCTGCAGTTGCTGTAATGTTCCATAGAGTGTGTTGATGTGTCTTGTAGAATTGTAATTCTTTTTGTTTTTGTTCATAATAATAATAATAAATGACATGTTCACGTTTTTTTCAATCTACTTTTAAAACAAAAAGAACAAAGTATTCTATTAAGAGAGAAAGGTAGAAGAAAAGGGTCCCCAGCATTTGGTGCCTATCTTTATCTCTCTGTGGAATAAAGAAACATTTGTTTGTGGCCTGATTTATTTATACTGGAACTTAACTTATAAATGATGTTGTGCCAGACTGGTTGTGTATGATCAGATCAGGAAGGAAATAAGACTGGCTACTGCAAGCTTATGAAATGGTGTAAGTTGTAATTTTGTAAGAAGAATTATAACTTCTGGTGCTGTGAAACAGACATTTCAGTTTGACACCACAGAAAGGTGTGGCAGATAAAAAATGGGTCTCATCGTTCTCGTATGTTTCAGTGCATTTTTTTTTTTTTTGCTGATCTGTTGAAAGTGAACCTAATTAATCTACTAGTTGTTTGGGGATCTATTTGTTGTGGTTGTGATTTCATAGAGTAAGCTTGTTTGGTTTCCGTAAATCAGTTTTTTTTCCACAAAGCATGTCTCAGTTCAGAAAGGTCAGCCAAAACAGCAGAACGACAGCTTTGCTTTGTCCAGATAGGAACTGCCACTAATCCAACTTTTGATCTTGGATTGTCTAAGGAAAGGCAGCAGGTTTTCGCTTTCTGACTTGAAATCTGCCATCTAAAACATGTTTCTAAATGTCTATCGAAAAAGACCATTGTGAAATGTAGAGGATATCATGGGGTGAGAATTAAATTATTATGCTGACCTTCTCGAGCAAGTGTTTTAGTGAGACTTGAAGAATAATCTCATAAATCAGACCGAAGGGCTAGAACCCAAATGGCCGCTGGATCGGAAAAGTAAAGTAAAGTAATCTCATAAACACGAGATACAAGAAGAACTTTATCTATAAACACCAGATACAAGAAGAACTTTATCTATTCATATAAATGGGATGTTGTGTTGTCTGTTCAGAGCTTCCCCTGAGGGCATTCGGAAAGAAAGCTTCCACTCCAATGGCTCTATGGCAGATCCTTTGCACTCTCCAGAGGGCTCCCCCACCACTTCACCCCGCAGAGGTTGGTTCTCGTTCTTCTTTGGGGAAGTTTCAGATTTTCAGCGTCTCAAGGAATCCTAGGATTTTGTTGTTCATTAAAATTTATCTTGTTTTTTAAAATTTAATTAATGTTTTTTCTTTTTTCTTTTAACATAATGGTAATTCCGAACGTCTTCGTCCAAAGATGTGTCATTTCATATTTCCACCTTTAAGCCTTTTATTACAGATTTTTTAAGGTAAGTTTTATCGTTTTGCTCAGCTGGCATTTGAGTGAATGTTAAATAGCATACTTGACCCTTTCTGTATGAGTAAGAAATCTTAAATTTCAGTAGGAATAGATTCAGTGCAAAAGGCACTGTTGTGAATTAAGTACATTATTTTCTTTACTTTTCTAAATCTCAGTGTTACTCTTTTTCTGTTTTTTGTGTCAAGTTTTTTTTTCAAAAGAGTCAAATTATTCTTTTTAATTTTAAGAAAGAGCCATACATATCTCATACTGATATCTCATGTTGCTTTCAGTATTTCAGGGATGGACAGGTATTTTTGAAAATACGAAATTTCTTGTAGTCAGCATTTCTTACATTTTGTTGTAGTTTGAAGTGTCAAAGTATTTTTAGGTATTCATGTGTTGAAGTACACATCTTGGCACCTATATGTCTTTCAGACAAGTATCGCATCCCTGTGAAAGCCTGGGGCCAGCAGCCGCACGGTACTGGGACGTCCGACACGGACAGCAACTCGTGCAGCTCCAAGTCCCACGAGTCCTCGCCGAGTGGAAGTCCTCACAGAGCCTCGCGGAGGCATCTCATCTCCAGCCAGTCCTTGGATGAGCTCACGGAGGAGGAAATCCTTGCTGCTTCTGCCCAGAATGGTACGATGCAGGAAGAAATTGTGAGGCATCTTGGTGAAATCAGGCGCTCGTCAAAATAATGAAGTCGAAGAAGTAAACATTTTTCCGACGATTTGGCAATCTTGATTGATTTTTGTTCTTTTTTTTTTTTTTTCTTCAACCTCTTTTATGTCCATATCAAAACACATTTCATTGTGTTTTACTGCAAAACGTTAATTTAAGTCACAAGAAAACATAAATGTAGCAATGCCAATCGCCGGCTGCGCCTTGTGCCGGAAATTGGCCTCCGCGCGAGGGGTATTTTTTGGGCCGCTCGGAATCAGAAGTGACTCTCTTCTAAGTTTAGTTACGTGAATACTCCTGGACGAAAATAAATGAAACTCAGCAACCAACCAGAGGAAAGGTTAAACTAACGACATGCCAGCGTACAATCCCGAACGATTACTAGAACCGGAGATATTGCCGTGTTTGTGCGAATTTCCTCTGCGGTTCGAAAACTAAGCGGAGCTGCGGGTTGATCGCCGACCACACAAGCGCCCCACATGTCTTCTTTATTGCTGTAAAATTTCAGATCTCTGCGTTTAGTAGATTTTACGTACCAACTTAAAATTACCACCCATCCATTGATAAAACCCTAGATCTAGAAACATGATAGCGCATTCCAAACGCGAGGTGCCGGCACGCAAGAGGTGCGTGATCGCTAGGCGGCATGTGATTGGCTGCCTATAACCAAATGGGTCACCGATGACTACATCGCGGGTTTTCCCGATAGCGCTTTACTGAGTTTTAGAAGGGGTGATCGCGTCGCGGTAAAAACGATGTCACGCAATTCAACAAATTTCACGCAAATATCAGTCTTTAAGATCCAAAGTAATGAAGACATCGAAAAAGTGATAGCAGAACTAGATTCGGCACTAAAAATCACATGGAGATGCCAAGTTTCATTCATATGCACCAATTCATTACTGACTTATGAACAGTTTTTCCTCAAAATACATCAAAACATGTCCCACATTTTGGCGATTTTTTCCTATATGAAGGTCCTCCAACATTTTGCCAACAAAAATCCCAATAACTTTTTTATTTATCAATGGATTTTTAATTTTTAAAAACCATAGTTCTTAGAATTTACTCTATTTTCATTTAAGTCCATTTTTAAGCAATTTGGATGAAAATTTAATTTTTCATTGTCATTGCTAATAAATGTTCATTTTCCACGGACTCTCAAACTTTGTAAGTCACCAAACTTTGGCGACCATTTTCCCGCCAATTTTACCCCTGAAACAAGGCGACTCCCATCTTTTCCAAACGCAAATATCTGGACTTTTATTAAAGATAGAAGGGCATCATTGATTTAGCAGAAAACAAGAAAAATGAACAAACTTTAAGACAGTATAAATGACTTGACATGCCCAAAAATTGACAAGCGCCTGATTCTACCGCGTGGGGACACTATGTTTTCTTTTTCTTTTTAAATGAAAATTGTTTTTACATCATATTTTTATCCTTATCACTTATAGACCTGGACTAATTTCCAAAGAGAAAGTTATTGAAGTATATATGGTGTAAGTATAAGAGTATATCTGTGTGTAGTACAAGGTTGTTTGCTATGTTTTTCTGATATCCGTAAAACATTCTTTTATTATTCATTTGCAATAAAATGATTTCGTTTTACATGTACACGGTGGGTGGTTGTTGATAAGTGCACTGGTATGGCTTGCTCTTTTCCTATCAAAGATTGATCATCTTTATCTCTCTTCCTTCTCTTCGGCAGTTGTATGACTGTTTTGTTTTGCAAGTGCCATAAAACTCTTACTAAAATTTGATCTGAACACAAGTACATTCTGTTTCTATGATATATTATTCCTTGTTTTGTTGACAGGCCAGGAGAAACGAAGTCAGATGAAGCGGACCATGACTCTCGGCGGGGAGGAGAACCTAGACATACCTGGATTGCTAATGGTAATTCATTTTTATTCCTTATTTTAAAAGTTAAACCCCTCTACTGTCGTTAGTTTGAGAATCTCTTAGGCCTGGTTTTTATCCCAAGACTTGCATATAAATGAGATTTTCTGTTTAAACTTAGTATGTCAGCAAAATGATTTTCTTATCACCCTGCAAGGTTTCATAGGTGTACTGTCAATAGTAAGCGAGAAGTTCGTCTTAGTTTAGTTTTAGTAGAGGTTTTACGGTGCTCGCAACTGCATAAGGTCATATCAGCGCCAGAAGATTAGAGGTGTTACAAGAGAGTAACAAACATAGAAAAGAAGAAGGGGAGATAAGGACGATAGATGTTCAACAGGAAAGAAGGAGCAAACCACACCAGAGCACCCGCCAACCACCCACAGTTCGTCTTATGGTTGACCTCTTTGTGGATAAACGTACTTTTCTCTTGTTGCTGCATCTTTTATCGGTAGCTTTTCTTGTAAATTGTCAAGTGTTGTTTCTTTCTGTCTGTCTGTCTGTCTTTCTGTCTGCCTTGTTTTTTTCCTTGCACAGAACGACTACTTTCGTGTAAATTTTTCTCTTAACTCGTACTCTGTGGGTGGTTCGCGGTTGCTCTAGTGTGGTCTGCTCCTTCTTTCTTATGAAACATCTGTTGTCCTCATCTCCCCCCTTTTTTTGTGTTTGTTACTCTCTCGCAACACCACTAATCTTCGACCCTTCATGACCATACTGTTCTGCAAGTGCCGTAAAACACTGGCTAAAATACATCCTTCAGCACTGCAAGACACGCAGGGCCCTGAGACAGGAAACGTGGCCTACCCCACTGACGCTGCAAGAGAAGCTATACGGGCCCACAGATGAACTGAGCAGGACGACCCAATTTATGACAGATACCAGACTTCAAGTGTGATGCGATCGAGAAGAAGAAAAGAAGACTGGCTAAAATAATAACTCATACACTTTATGTGTTGTTCTTACCCTTCAGCACCACAGAGGGCGACGCAACACAACCTTTGGTGTGGATTTCCAGGAGCAGGTGGACACCTTCCAGACCACAGTACCGCCCATCGTGTCCAAGTGCCTCATGGAGATTGAGAGGAGAGGAGTTATGATCAAGGTATTTTGGGGCTTTTTCTAGTCTGGGTGTATTTTTTAAATATTTTTTTGGTTTTTTTTGTGACGGCAGAGTATTCAGGTGTTGTTGAGTAGTGTTGGTGTCCTGGTTAGGTTTGTCTCTTTTCCTGAAATTAAAAAAAACACTGGAAATTTAGTGTGTTTACATACCTTCTGCTTCTTGCATGAGCTTAAATCTCTGAGGTAGACCGACTGCTCACTCAAGGATTGAGTCCAAGCATGGTCTGAAATGTATGTATATATGTAGATAGATATTTTTATACACACACAGTCGTGTAAACGTATTATGTCTTTTGCATGATTTTCGGAGCATTTTCATGTTTGTTTTATGGGGGGGGGGGGGGAGGGGGGGGTTGTTGTATTATGCAGGGTTTTGTTTTGTTGTTGCTGGGTTGTTGTTGTTTTTTTCCCGGGGGGGGGGAACGGGGGTTGATTGTGAAGCAGAAGAGGTGCAAGTTTTTAGTTTTTTTTGTGTTAGTTTCAACTCTGTTCACACTCAGTGGGCTGAGTCTTTGGAAGTAATGTGTCCTGTCTTGGTCATATTTTATTTTTATAATGGTCTTGTGACGAAAGTAATGTGTCCTGTCTTGGTCATATGTTATCATGGTCTTGTGATGGAAGTAATGTGTCCTGTCTTGGTCATAGTTTATAATGGTCTTGTGATGTTCAAATTGCATGTACTACAGCATGTTACTGCTAATCTACTTAAACTAGTAGCCTTTTTGCTGTCTTCATTTAATTAACTGCGTTCTTTGATTCTCAATAAATATGATTGATTTCCTCCTTTGGTTCTATGGAAGGTCAAGTTGTATCTCTTGCCTTTCTTGTTTAGTTAAATCTTTTAACCTGCTTCTTTATTTTTCGTAATGTTTCATTTTTGTTTTGTAGGGAGACTACAGTTATATTGGTTTTACTTAATCTTGTCTTCTTAGCAAATAATATTTATATAAGTAACATCTGTATTGTTTTTGGTGACCTTTTATAGTGCAATCAACATTTTACTTCTTGGTAGGCTTCACATTTTTGCTTTTCTAAATTGTTTCTGTCATGGTCAGTTTTTAAAATCTCTTTATATACTATGGTGTTGGTCATGTAATCCAGTAGTTTTTTTTTTCTTTATGTGCTTTTCTAGCATGCCCCGTATGGGACTAGGGTGAGTGGTGTGCTGGCCCCTTTTGGAGCCTTGTCGGTTTTTTTTCCTAACATTTCACTGACATATGCTGTTGTGACTATGTAGATCCACCTGTAAGGTATGTTTGGATAGGAGACCTGAAGAGAAAGTTAGCCATGAAATGGAAAAATGAAAGAGAAATCGGTATTTATATTGTTTTAAAGTAGCAAAAGAAATCAAAATGTTTCCTATTCATGAGGTGGTAAACAAACTTTCTTGGGAACACGAAAGTTTTATTTTTGCATTTTTTATGAGCCTATTATGTTCCTTGTGTTTGAGTGAATGAGTGTGCCTGTGCATGCTTGCTGGCTAGTGCAGGGTTGTTCACGTGGTTCCATTTCAAAACTTGAAATTTTGTTCTGTGAATTCGTGTAATTGCATTTAGAAGTGAAGTTAAAGGAGCAAGTGAAGAATGGACTTTATTTAACCCAATATGAGCGTTATGAATGTGTATTCATTATAGTGACATTGATAGTTTCTTGATTTGTTGTGAGCTCATCTGCATTTTTAGTAATAGATCACTGATGTATGTTTTTCCGACAGCTTTTACACAACTATACAATCATGATCATCATAAACGTGCACCACACACAACGGATCTTCTTGTTTTATGTCGTCTTACTCAAAAGTTTAATGTGTGAATTTCAGTTCTAACAGATCCATGGATTCTTCTGTCAATACTCTTGTCACTTTGGCAATGTTTGCGTTCCCCTTTATTCTTCTGGTTTCTTCCATTACATTTAAGATTGTCAGAGGTGCTGAATTTCCAGATAAATTTAAAAATTCCGGATTCCTGAAATTGTCCACATTTTACCAGACTTCAAGCTGATTGATTAGAAATTGTTGAACTTTCTATCAAAATAGTCTTGATATAAGATGTATTAGACAAAAATATTAGTAAATTTTAAGTTTTAAGTCTTAGAATACACTTTTCCACAGTTTGCACCCGTGGATCATCAAAATCATGAATTGATCTCTATTTAAAAAATTACACAACAAAGAAGTATTTTTGTGATGAACTTTTATTTGAGCATTGAACCATGGCTTCTTAACTGGTGTGCTTCTGATTGTCCTTTGCTTGTCTTCTCATAATTAACAAAATGTTATTCATTTTGTTTCTGTGGTCTTTTTTTGTGTATGCGTGGATTGAAATTATTTAGAGATAGCAGAGATTTTAGTGAACCGAGAATGGGAAGAATATTCTGGGGATGAGAAATGTTGGGATGAAATCTTAGTTCAAATTTTTTGTCGGGAAATAGAAATTGTTAATCTTTTAAATGAGTATTTTCTTCTCCTCATATCTCCCGTTCCTCATCCGTGCCTTCCTCTCCCTTTCCTTATTTCTTTTTCCTGTTTTTACATTTTATGAGAGATTTGCTTGAAAGCTCAGTATTTTGTTCATGAATTGTGCCAAACCTGTTTAGTGATTGTTGTAGAAACTGATAGTCATGTACACCTCAATACTTTTTTTGTTCCCCCTCATTACAGTTTCTTCCATTCTGTCACTCATGTCATAGGGCATCTACCGCGTGTCTGGTGTGAAAAGCAGGGTGGAGCAGCTGTGCCAGAAGTTTGACATTGACCCAGAGGCTGTGGACTTGACGGACATTCCACCAAATATCATCTCCAACGTGCTCAAACTTTATCTCAGACAGGTCAGTTCTGCTGATTTCTCAAGACAAGTTATTTTGTTTGAATATGGAAACATTTACCTTGTGTTGCGGCTTATGGTTTTGCCATGCGCCTTTCCCTTTCTTTCTTACTCAAGTTGTTTTTTTGTGGCATTTCCTGACAAGGTCTTCTTCTTCGCTAGTTTGCTTCAACTGTCAGGGTTATGTGTCAGTGAGTGAGTCTCTTTAGCTGTTTTGTTATCGTTTTGAGCTGACACGTACTTTTGTGTTTTTGATTTTGCCACTGGCAGAAAATGTTTGAATAGCAATTGGCTTTTAATGTTTGTATTATTTTTTAACTATATAAATATAACCTGAATATTAAGAAGTGGTTGCAATTATTTGTCTGAAGTTCGTTTTCTTTACTAAAAGCTACCAGGGCTGAGAATTGTCTGCTTAAAGGCGGAATTCTGCTCATTGCAACAGCGCCGTCCGCTCATCCAAAGCCTCTTCCGCCTTTTTTCCGAGTTTCGTATTATAATAATATTGTAGTAAGAATTAAAAAATGAATTGAATAAAAGACGATAATAATTTTAGAAGTTTTTTAACTGCTGGTTGGACGAAACCGAGGTGCCTGCGCATCTGTGTGTCGGCCGATACCATTCAATCAAGTACTTTTTGTACTTCGTCATTACTGGTAGAATCGCATTCAGTTGTGACAATTGAGTACCGGTAGTTACGTGGAGAACTGTGGTGACTTTGTCCCACGCATATCACAACCCTGTAGCCTTTTTTTGGGGGGTCTTGTCTGCTTGTTCTTCATCATGGCGAAGTGCACTGTTGATATTCTTTCGAGAGGAGATAAGTTTGATGATGGTGATGCCAGTAACCCGTGGCTTTGGGAATGTGTGATAAAAGTGTTAACGGCCGGCGCATTTGTGAGTTTATTAGAAAACTGAACCAGAAGGAGTAGGCGTGGTGTGCTCTATGTGAGAGGGAAGTGGGAAGTGAGATACGCTGGCCGAGGATATGCCGTGCTGTCTGCACATGTAGACAGGGGAATCCACAAGGAAAAACTGAAGCTACACCTGGAAAACTAAATCATTGACAGTAACATTTTGCTCCACAAAATCATTAAAACACTGAAAAAAGCTTTTCAAAGATTTGTAAACCCTGCGAATAATTTTATTTTTCACCTCAAGGATGATGTATGTACAATGTATAGTAATATTTCCTTTTTGACAGTATTTGGGTAGTTATTATTATTCTCTAAAATTAGGGTAACAAATAAGACCTCAAACCCTTCCAAAATAACTAGATTTAGCTATTTTATGTCTCGTTTTTGTTTCCAAATGTTCGGGGCGGGCATGCCCCCAGACCCCTCTAGTTTTAGCCTTTTTTGTGGTATGTCATTCTCAGCACTGAGCTACTCACTCACTCACTCACTCACTCACTCACTCACTCACTCACTCACTGGCACGGCACGGCAGAGGAAGTCACAATTTTTCTTCAGTTGAAAGAGGTATTTGTTTGGACTATGTGTGTCTCATATTTCTTAAGCTGCAAGACAGCCCATTCTTCATCCATTCATTTGTCCTTTTATAGTAACACTCGTACATTTACTCTTCACAGTTGCCGGAGCCTCTTCTCACCTTCAGACTTTACTCTGACTTTATTCACACTGCCAAGGTGAGTGTCATAAGACTTATTTGGGAACGTTCACTCTGTATTGTATTAGGGATAAATGGAATAAAGTTTGTCGAGAGATCACATTTTCTCTTACTCTCAGCTAAAAGAAAAAGGGTATCCACCCCTGCTCGTAGGAGATTAAAAAGAAATGTTTGACAGAGAACTTGAATTTCTTTAGTTTTAGTAAGAGTTTTACGGCACTTGCAACACAATAAGGTCATATAAGTGCCGAAGATTAGAGGCGTTACAAGAGAGTAACAAACACAAAAAAGGAGGAGAGATAAGAACGATAGATTGAATTTCTGCAATGCTAATGCTCCTTGTGATCCACAGATACCTTAGTGTGCAGAAACAATTTTTATATCCAATCATGCTTTTCAAAGCTCAACATAATCACTTTATTTTGATTTCTCTAAACATTTATTCTCTGAGTCCTGAGTTTCAGGGGGAAAATGCAGTAATGAGAGTGGCCGAAAGAAGTATCGTAGTATATGCTCGCTGGTTTCCCTACAAGAGCTGAGGGACTGATGTTTGCAGGTTCTCTTACAAAGTATGTGAATGATGTCCTGTCCCGTGTAGTTCAATCTATGTTGTCGTGCTGTTTCCAGGAGAACATGTCTGGCCAACTGCTTGGAGACAACTTGGTCGCACATCTGAAGACACTTGTGGCGAAATTGCCATCGTCAAACTTACGCACTTGTGCTGTTCTCATGCATCATTTGCAGAGGTGGGTCTATGCAAACAATTAGGTGACTTTTTGTATGTATTATCAATAAAGAATAAGTACTCTATACTGTCATGAGGGGATTTAAAAAGCTAGTCCGGTGGATATCTCTGAAAATGTAGCAATGCCAATGAAAATTAAAATTTTCACTTTAGCCCCCTTTTTTTGGTACCTAAGAAAGAATTTTCAATCCTAAGAATTAACCTTCTTGAATTTTGAGAATCGGTTCATAAATACAAAAGTTATGGGGTTGTAAAGGTCGGCAAAATATGGATGACCCACATATAGGAAAATACTCCTAAAAAGTGGACCACGCAGTAGCAGATTCTGTAAGAAAATCGACGATATCTCGGTAACTAATCGGAGTGTTCGAGAGAAACTTGGCCACCCGATGTGTTTTTGAGTGTAGAAATCATTTCTGCAGTCAGATTTACTACCAATTTCGTAGTTATTTTGTTATAATTAAAATTTTGGTGTACATATTACGATTTTGCGAAAAAGGGGTGTCGGGATGAGTCCATTTTATTTATAGCATCGTATCACAACATGGGATCTTTAAGAATATATGTCAGCAGCGTGACTAAATAATTGCAAAGCTTTTTATGATGACTTCAGACCATGCCAACCGTAAAAGATAAGTTAATTCAATCTAGCATGCTGTACAATTAAAAATTCTTTTTCCCCGCTGAGACGCGAACACCCCGAGACGAGATAACCTCGCCTCGGAATACCCCCATTGCGATGTTACAGGGGAATAGAGAGAAAAACAACCGGGTGCGCGCGCCCGCCATTGCCCTATTTCAAGTGACCAATGAACGGGCCCGAAATAGTCATGCGGGGATTTGTTGGTCACATACATTTGCCACGAGAGTGAGGGGAAAATGGCCGGTCTCCGTGCGAAGCCGCTTTGGATAGGGGGGTAGTCATGTATCTATGATCGGGTCTAAACAACTACTTGACACAGAACGTTCAAATTTGAGCACACTATAGAGGATAGATAGATCTATTACCATCTCGGCGTTGAAATTCAAACTCCTTATAGTTTTCAGTGTACACGATACGAAAGTGTTCCCGACACCAAAAGTATAGGTTAATTTATGTGTACGAACTTCAACGTCCACATATCATTAGTTTGTCCTATTTTCTGATTGGTTGCCGAGTTTCATTTGGATTGGTTCGGAAATAGAGCAGACCGAGGTTGACAAAGTTAGTCACCTACGCTTCAGCCGGGTCCGCAAAATTGCCCGTAAACGGGGACCAAATTTTCGCAGCGCGGGAAAGCCCGATTGGCATTGCTAGAAAATGTGGTATCTAATTTTATGTTTTTATTAACTCTTCAGAAAAATAGATAGGAGTGTGTCTTTTCGAGAAAGGGAGGAGGGGGGGGGGGTGATTCTCATTCAAGGATCAATAAATCTCTTGTTTGTGAGTGCTTTGTCTATTTGTGGATATACAGGTCCCTCATTTACTCTTGTGATGTATTTTTCAATAGGGAGTGGAATTGAAGTCCTTTGATATTTTCAGACATTCATTTTGTGGTGGTTTTGAACAACTTTTTCTAATTTTCTTCGCTGATTGACCTACGAATGATTATTTTCCCTAGCTTCTTATAGAGTATGTTTGTGACCAAGCTGAGAATGTGGCCTTGTCCAAGTACTAATTAGTATCTGTGTCACGCTGACATAGTTTCATGGTGATGTTGTGATGTATTCGCAGAGTGGCAGCCCATGCAGACCTCAACCACATGAGTGCTAGCAATCTGGGAATTGTGTTTGGACCCACATTACTTCGACCTTTGTGAGTTTGTCTTTTGTGTTTCGCCCATTTTTCTTTATATTTGTTTTGAATGCATATCATATTTAGATGAAATAGTTTCTGCTGAGTTGTGCTACGGTGTTTTGTTGCTTTGAGGTCACTGTGGTGAGTTTCAAGTTATAGTATCATTTGGTAAAAAGTTAAATATTCTTCTACTTTTTACTTATTCGGAACTTCAGTGAGGTTTTTTCACTTTGCTTGAATATGTTATACTTAAGTATTGTTACGGAGGAAATAACATTTTTATGCACTGATTATCATTTTGTTAATGGTTGGTATTAATCATTTTTGAACAATTTTCATATGCTTTCGTAATAACTTTTCAGGGAAGGATCAGCATCATTAGCCTCTTTAGTGGATACGCCACATCAGACTCGTGCAATAGATCTGCTCATCACAAATGCTCATGTGAGTAGATACATTATGGCTGTGAGTAGATACATTATGGCTGTAGATGTGAGTAGATACATTATGGCTGTGAGTAGATACATTATGACTGTGAGTAGATACATTATGGCTGTGAGTAGATAAATTATGGCTGTGAGTTGATACATTATGGCTGTGAGTAGATACATCATGGCTGTGAGTAGATACATGATGGCTGTGAGTAAATACATTACGGCTGTGCTTTATTTTTGGAGGACAAGAAAAAGAAAGTTAGTCTAGTTTTGCATCAGTTTTGGTTTTGACATGCGACTATCAAGCAGTTTGTACTCATTCTGTTGGTTTTAGTGGTTTTGAAATGAAAACAATTTCAGCCCCGACCAGTTCAATGATTTACATTTAAGAGTAATACTACATGATTTCAAGAAATCTTCTTTTTGCCGACTTGGCTGTAGTTTGGTCGTTTTACTTTGATGGTGATGAGAAAGCGTCAGGCTTTTTTTTTTTTTAGTAAGCTTTCAACCACAACTTGATTTAGTTTGTTTTCTTTGTCAATTTTTCTCTCACTCAAAGTTTTGGCTTACAGAGATGTGGTTGATGTAACGCACTTAGGACAATTCCGTACCTTCTCTTGATCTGTGAGGATTGTAGGATTTATTAAATAAAATTTTTTGTCTTCTTAAAAATCATAGTACTGGGTACAGTGGAAGTGACTCTACAATGATGTCATCAGATTCTGTAATTCATAACCTTTTTTTAAAATGCCTTTGCCCATTTGATGTTATATATTCTTGTTTCCAATTTTATAACTTTCTTTGATTATAGGTTTGATTTCTTGTGAAATGACATTGTTATGACTTCATCTTTTGCTCGACAGTTGATCTTACAAGTCTGGTTTTTTTCGTTAGGTGATAATGAGTACATAAATAGGAAAGTGTTGTTTAATTATTTATTTTTCAAATGTATTTATGAAATGACGTATCTGAAGATACATCTCTGTTGTCTGTAGTGGAGCAGCAGGGAGAACATTTTTATAGAGTTTCTGTTTTTCTGCTAAGATGTTGTAAACCTCTCAACCTGGGTTTGAAAGCCTGCCTCCTAAATGATCTAATTTGTATTGATGGAGGCGTAAAGACGACTACATTTAAACATTTCTTAAAAGATATATGAGGCATTCTTGTTTTCCCAGGTTATTTTTGGCCCTAGTGAGGACTTTCAAGTGGCCCCAAGCCAGACGCCCATCGAGCAGCTGAACCAAGCTCTGGATGGTGTTTTAATGCCTGGTGAGGGCCGCCTGAGGCACAAAACTTTGCTTCTTTACCCATTCATTGAAGTGTGCTTTTAAAAAAATTCAAGAATATGGTATACAGTGAAGAGAATACTTGCTCTTTTGAATGAAAGCGCTCGCCTGATATATTAATACCATATTGCTTGTATCAGGCGCAATATCGATGTGACAATTCTGACGAGCTGTTTCGCGTATTTTTTAATACAAGTTTCATAGTGTAGACGGGACAGGAATTTTATACGTATCAAGTTTTCATTATTGGTAATATTCTTATAACTATAAAACATAATTCTTTTAGACATTCCTGTCTTTTATGGTATCTGTGCATCAGTATTCTATCTTGGAGTAGTTCTTTTACTTGGGAATATACATAATTTTCCGCTGCTTGAAGCCAGGAGGCTTGATTTTCTGCAGCAAGATATTGGCAGGTACAGATGACTACACAGCAGTGGGACTTGACAATCCTGCAGCACTTTAGGTTAGTCTGAAACTAATGACATTACTCTTAACCCTTTCACTGCTGACCTATATTCCCCGCCCTATGCTGACCTTGTTTCCAGGAATAGCACTCAAACGAGTGATCCATTTAAAGTGCTATTTACCTGTGGTATTGCATCAAATGCATATCAATATCTATATCATTTTAAAAGGAAATGAATGAACCGCTATCATCATCATCAAAATTTTTTCTATAGCTTGATAAGTTGGGAGCATACATCGCGAGTGATCAGTCATAGCTTGGAGCTAGAGACGTAAGAACTTTGAAGAGAGTGACTGTTCAGTGACGCTATAGTTCATGCTATTTCGGTCATTGTTGGTTTAACTAGGCTAACTATGGTTTAACTAGGGCTAACTTAAGCTTCTCTAACTCGGGAAGAACAGAGCTTTCAGGGGAGCACACTCTCGATACTAAATTGCAATTACCGGCTGAGTAGGAAACGAAACAAATAGCGATATTGCCGGGCGTACACTGTACGTCTACAGCCCGATTTATATCCGTACACCACACGCCGAGCAGCAGTGAAGCGGTGAAGAGTTGGCTTTTTTCAGTTTGTTCAAATGAGTTATGCCTTTTTTCTTTCTTTTTTTTGTCTTTTCAGGTCAGCATTTAGCAGACCATGCGCAGATGCAGAAGCAAAAGCAAAAGTGAGTCCCTTTTCATTTTGTTTGTTGAAGGTTTTTTTTTGGGGGGGGGGGGGGGGGGGAATGTGTATTAAATTTATTTTTTTTTATTGCTTATTCTCTTTCTCTTGAGACATAGATATACATAGGCCTACATTGTCTGTTTGGGGAAGACATGTTGATCTAAGACTTTCATTTCTAGATTGCAAGAAATAATTTCTGTCAATCACTGGGTTGCTTTCTGGCTTGAATGTTCTAGTGGCTTTTATGAGTTTAGAGAAGTTGTAAGTGTTGTTTATTGAGAGTGGGCAGAATAGTGTCCACATTTCTCTTGGATTAGATTAGAACAAAATGATACTGAAAGGTCAGTATGAGCATAACACCCATCATTCAGCTGCTGAGATGATCCATTTAATATATTCCTTTCTGTATATTTACAGTGATGATTAAACAATCTACAATTTCTTTAAAAGAGTAGGAGATGTATGAGACAAAGAACTTTGAAAATAAATGAGTAATTGTCAAACTTCTTTGTATGAATTTTTTTCTTTGTTTTATAACATTAGTTCTTCTCTATGGAGAAGAGCGTAGTTTTCAAGAGCGCTACAGAATGTTTTGACAACTTTTTCTCTTGAATCAGGTCACCTGATGTCAGCTCCCAGGCGGAGAGTCAGGCTGCGGTGGTGGTCAGTGAACCAGCGGTCCCTTCAGCAGCTTCCAGTGCCACACAGGTCAGTCAGAAAACAACTCACAGTTTCTTGTCTTTTTTTTAGTTCCCGCCCCTACCCGGACCCCGAAGCCCTGTTCTCCATTCCCACCCCACTGAATCCCAGCCCCCTTTTTTGCATCTAGCTTCATTGTTGTGCCTTTTGAAAAGTAATTTTTACCTGTTGTCCATGTATGACCATTGTTCCTTGTACCAATAATCCTTTGCGAATTTTTTCAGGATTTGTCAATAGTTTTATGTTCTTTTAGTTTAGTTGTTTTTTTGCATTTACCAGAGGAAGCTGTGACATCTGAGCTGTAGATGTGTCTATGCTGTAGACTTATTGGTTTTGCTGGTATAGCCTTTCAAATATCAACCAGTTGTTCAAGGTTTCTACATTTTTTTTTTTTCGATTTTGTACAAGTTTCTCTTTTATCATGGTTTGTTGCTGTAAACATGGCCCTCCTGCTTTCCCTTATACAAAAATTACTTTTTGTCATGTTGCTTCAGAAACACAAACAAATGACACTTTAAGAAATTAATGTTTCACCCAAATGATATTCAATTACCCACAATGGTTTTACTTACTCTCTTGCCTTTTTGTTCTAGTTGAATGTTCGTAAGTTTTGTTTGTAAATTTGCCTCACACACTCTTACCCATTTGCAGCCGTGTGCCTCTGAATATCTCCTCCCTGGCTCTGTTAGTCAGGAATTGCAGGACTGTCAGAATCTCTCTGTCAATGGTAATTATGAATGGACTGTTGCGTGTGCATTCAGCTATTGAGACTCATTCGTTTCTGTGTCTCTACAGTGCCAACTGTAGAGGGAATTTCTATTGTTCCTTTTAAAAAATTCCTTTTGGTTCTTATTTTCTCCCTGCATGTTACCCTAAAGCACATTGACAGATGTTGTATTTGAAAGTGAAAATGTCTTTTTAATAATTGTAATTTGTTAGATAACTGTTGTACGAGTGTGGTATGAGTTTGTTATTGTGTGCATGTTGTTTACTTAAGTGTACTCAGGATAAAATAATTTTTAACAAACTGTCTGTGGGGGCTACATTTCATAAAACAATATTTTTGTTTTAGTCCTACGGCTAGTTACTTTACCATTAGTTTTAAGGGTTTTAGCAGCCGCAGTTAATCTAAATATTGAGTAGATGGTCAGCTTCAAGAAGAATTTGTATGGGCATGGAGTGCATCGTACACATCTTATTTTGTAGTTGTTTTTTTTTTTAGCTACCCCTCATAGCATGCACTCATAATATGATGGCCGCCGTTTTTGTTAATATCATGTTTGTCACAAATATGATACCTGGATCGATAGGGACTGCAGTCCTGTGTTTGAAAATAACTTTGTACTGCCTAGGTGCTGTGAAGGCAAAACGCAGGCTTTATTATGTCCGTGTTTTGGAAGGTAAAAGCTTGTTGTAAAAGTTTGTTGTAAAAGCTTGTTGTAAAAGCTTGTTGTAAAAGTTTGTTGATTCTGTGCATGGAGGAGGCATGTCAAAGCTCATGTGAAGTCTTTCCCTGCCAGGCTTAGAGTTAGAATGGGCGGAGTCTAGGTTGGACGAGGACGATGACCCGGCTGACCTCCTTCTGCCCGACCAATCAAAACCTCAGTCAGAGCCGCTGAGTGTGGCTTTGAGCCCGAGATGCATTTCAGGTACTGGTGCAGCTCCAAGTGCCAAGTTTGACTTTAGTCTCTAGGAGAAAATTTCAAGCAAACAACAGTCCTTGTTTTATCTGAAATGTTCATGTCACTGATTTTCTTTTTTTTTCCCTGGTGCTTTGTCACCCAAAAAATGAAGAGTCATACTTTTCAAATTTCAATAAATGTATTTAAGAAGTGATGAAAAAATATTTGTATTGCTTTTTGACTTTTATGTCTTTTTTAAGAATTCAAGAAAGTTTCTGTCCCTGAGTCAGTTTGTTTGAGGAGCAAAATGTCTTAGTTTTATGTGGCATAGTTCATATGAGTTAAAGATTATTACCGTTTTAGTCAGGTCATGTAGAAACGATAATTTTCTTTTTTTTTTAAAGTTTATAAAAACAAGTAGTTTGTGTTGTTTATTATATTAATTTTTTTTGTCACTTTCTAATCCTCTAACAGAAGTTTAAAAAACTTCTTCCTTGAAAAAAGGTACATCGAAACATTTTATAGATCTACACCCACCCCCCACATACTCAATGCATGTCCACCTCATCTAGGCTGTTCCCTTGTACAATTTAAAAAATAATAACACTTTCCTCTACTTACATTTTACAAACCATTTTCATCTACTACTGATCCCTCACTGCTACTGAAAAGCAATCTTCCCACACCAGACTGTCTGTTGCAATAACCTCACTGCTGTGTTCAAAAGTTTGCAGTGAGCTGGGTACTTGGAGTTTTACCATAACCTCTCGAGTGTTTTATCAGTTGGAGTGATTTGCTGTGAACCAGCGTCTTCAACCTGTAGATTCATTCTTCTTTTATCTTTTTTTCCCCGTCTTTCTTCTTCCTCATCATTTATATCAGTAGTTATTCTTGGGTTGTTTTTTCAAAGTTTTTTCTTTTGTTTTTGTGTGAGTTTTGTTTGTTTGTGATTTGAGGTGTTGATGTATCAGTGTAACCTGCTTGTGTGTCACTAATAGATGTGTCTTTTTTTCAGCATTAAAGCACTCATATGTGTCATTATGACGCTGTTGTGTAAAAACACATTGTCAGTTTGTGGTAGGTCTAATGAGTCGTGGTGTGTAGCTGTGTAGCTGCATGAAGGGAAAGAAACTTTTAGCTTCTAGAGGGTGAGTGGTGCCCTTGGGTCTTTTCGAAGTATGACTTTATTCGTTCCTCAAGCATGTATCGTCTCTGGTGAATAAATTAAGGATGGCTGTTGAATTTTTCTTCTTGTACTCTTTTTTCCATTTAGTTGAGTTTTCATTGGATTATGTTGAGTAAAGTGCTTGGTCTCAAAGAGGGAGCGCACTCTATGGGCGCAATTTTTTTACAGCAGTTTTAGGAAAAAGTATGATTGAAAATACGTGTGTACACTAGACAAGTTTGAAATGGGACTGGCGCGTGTCTAGCCACACCCACAGACAACAGCTTATCAACATTTGAAAGAAGTTTGTTCAAATGATTATGGAGAGGCAGATTTTCAATTCATGTGTGCTGTCTGTTGTTTCATAAGAGATAAATTTGTATAACAAAACGAAGGCAGAAGGGAGCTGAGTCTTACTTGTGTTTCATTATCAGCAAAGCTTGGTAAAGGGATTGTTCTAAATATGATGCCTCGGATATTCTGAATTGTGCAGTTGAATATCTTAATTTTGAAATGGTTGTAATGAGGTTATAAAAATACTGTTGATGCACATGACCAATTAACTAATACTTTGTTTGTGAAGAAGAGAAAGATCTGATGAGAAAATAAATAGTCCATGTCTTTTTTTGTAATAAACGTTTAAAGTGAAATAGCAAAAGAAAATCTTTGTGGGTATTAAACGGGCCATTCTGTTGGTCAGCTTAAAAAGTTGCCAAAAACCAAGGTTTGAAACAAGCAACTTTTGTTGTTCTCTGACTTTAATACAGTGTTCACCAAGTGGCAGATACTTGACTAAATACAGTGTTCACCAGGTGGCAGATACTTCCCATTTACACTGTCTTTTTGTCTGTCACTTTCTTTCTGTTGCCTGTGTGTTTTTCTACCTCTGCTCTTCCTCTCTACTTCTGTCATTCCCCTTTATTTACCACCTCCCCTTTGTCTGTCTCTGCCTAGCTGTGATATGGTATTTTGGGTTTTGCTCCTGCATAGATGTTGTTTTTTCTCTTTTTAGAATTATTGGTAGGAAACTGACAGGACTAAATATTTGCTACAAAGATGCTGAGAAAAGTTTGAGTGAAATTGGTGTTTTAATATCCCTTTTTTGTTTGCATGAGCTGTGGTTTGACAGAGTCATTTGGCATTATTTTTCTCTCACTTGTAAGTCCTGTAGTTTCCCTGACTGTCTTCAATCTGTCATCAAAGGGACTTTGCAATGAAGTCAAACACCTTGTTTAACATGCCCGCTGTGCAGTTTAACATGCCCTCTGTGCAGTTTAACATGCCCGCTGTGCAGTTTAACATGCCCGCTGTGCAGTTTAACATGCCCGCTGTGCAGTTTAACATGCCCGCTGTGCAGTTTAACATGCCCGCTGTGCAGTTTAACATGCCCGCTGTGCAGTTTAACATGCCCGCTGTGCAGTTTAACATGCCCGCTGTGCAGTGGAAGCTTTTGGATCTCATGTATTTGAGTAATGCCCTCCCAAATCTTTGCTCATGCAACAAACTTGGAACTGACTCTAGAACTTGTGACTTTATTAACATGTGTTGAGTTACAGCATGACTCATGTACAAGTTATAGATTACAACCTCCCCCTCTCCTTACAGCAGGCTTGCATGCTGATTGAGTCATTTCATGCCCTTCCTAGTGTGTTTTTTAAAAGAAATGTGTTTTCCTATTATATCAAGGAGCACAGTAAAAGCTCTCCCAGAGAAGGGTACTCTGTGTGGTTTTCTTCTGATCCATTCTTTAGAATTGACCAAAGTAATTGAAACTGTTATGTTTGTCATGCCATTCTTGTGTTAGATTTGTAAAAGCCTTCCTTTTTCAGCTAGAAGCGACTGTCCCAAACTCTTGTCTCCTGGTTGTTGGGATTCCTTAGCTCTGACATTCTGTGAATATAGAGCATCTGTGCAATACATCTATCCATCTATGTGTACATCTGAGTGTACAGCACTCTCTATAACCTGATGGCAATGGGTTCTGTCTACTGTGGGAGTGGAGGTGTACATGCATGTATATAGCGCTTGAGCTGTGGTTGGTTGTCAGTTTGCAGTTATTTGAGAGATGAGTCGAAGATAATGAAGCTATTTTTTAAAAATACCATTGAGTTTTTCCATTTTGTGAGTCTCTCATTTCGTGAGGAACAATTTTGAATTTGAAAGCGATTATGCGCTAATTTAGAGTACATCTTACTACTTTTGAGATATGAGAGATAGACCTGGCCAACTGAACCTGAACCTTTCAGACTGTATTTCAAACTATTTATGATGCTGAGGCCGCATATGATCAGTTCAATAAAGTAAATGAATGATTTTATTTCTTTGACAGGAGTGTCAGAAAAGGAAACATGTAAAGCAAGTTGATTAGTGTTTGAGTGAACACAATCCACAAGTATTGGATCTCTTTGGCTCATTCGGAACAATTTTATCCTTCGTTTTTTAATCTTATCCAGACACTGATTTTGAAAGACTCCCATGTGGAGAGCATTACTAGAAAATTGATGTGTTGTTAATTGAGTATTTTAATATGCTTTATTAGTTGTAATGATTAATCATTATTTTGTGAAGTGTTTTCTCGATTGAGATAATATTAGTGTCATGTCCTTAGTTGGGCTCTTAGGCTCAAACTTGTAGTGCTTGGTGGTTGAAGCTTTTAGAGAGAGTCATTATTGAATGCACCATGATAAAGCTTTCATCAGCTGTGTGCAAAAGAATTGTCATACAAAAGCCAAAAGGATATTTTAGAAATTTCATAACAGCATTGATTGGTTCAAAAGACATTGAACATTGGTCCTGATACTGGAAAAGTGTATCCAACTTTTGGTGGTAGCACAGATTAAAGAATAGATGACTAAATAATGACTGAATATCAGAAACAAAAGTTTTATTTGGCTTGTATCTGATTCACTTTCAATGTGAAACCTTTAAAGGTATTTGTATGGCTATGTGAGAGGAAGATACTGAGCATAGATTTAAGTTGTTGGACAAAATGTGATTTGTAATAACTAGGAATGTTATACATGGCTAAAAAGATTTTTTTGTTATGGTATCCAGTGTTTTTTTGATCAGTCAAGGAATACCAACTGAACAGATTGCAAACGAGACTTCAAGTCCCAAGTAGTGATTTCTTTGACTCTATGTCTGCTTTACCCTATCTGTCCCCAGTGCCAGGAACCAGTGGCACCTCCACGGCGCAGCCTGCGACTGAAGAGAGCTCATCGACACCGCAGTCAGAGCCCTACCTAAAGAAGCCCACCGTGACCAAGTCAGCCTCCTCCCCCCTGGTCTCGCACCGCACTTACCCCAGCCAGATGATGACCTCCTCCGCCTCTGTCCCCGGCGCCTCCGACAGTTCGGGCACGGACATGGCCTCTGCCCTCTCCTCCGCTGCCTCTGGTATGGCGGCCTCCCTGCTGAGGTCTTCCAGCAGCTTTACCTCCTCCCAGCTCTCCTCCACATTAGGCTACCACTCCCTCACCACCTCCGCTTCCACTGGATCGTTCAGTAGCCAGGATTTGGAGACCAGAGGAATGTCAAAGTCCCCTGTTCCGATGACGGAAGAGGTTGCCAAGTTGTCAGTGGAGACGAAACCGTCTGGAGAGGAAGGAAACACTGAATGCTCGGCAGGGGAAAAACAGAAGCTGGAGGAGCTGGCCAGGAAGAAAGCCCACTCTCACCAGCTGGAGAACATTAAATACCTGACCAAAGCTCCCAGTGTGGAGGAGACAGGCGACAACTTTTACCCCAAGATAAACCTGGTCTCTAGTGGTGGTCTCCCTGTCACACACAGCCTCCCATGCATGCCCAAGATGAATGTTGTACCTGCAGATGCAGTGGTAGATAGCAGCAGTCCTTCGCATACAGAAACAACAACAGCAGTCACAGCAGAACAAGAGCCTGTTCCTGTCTCAACAACTGACCAACCTGTGCAGAATGTGCCGGAAGCACCACCACCACCACCACCACCATCATCATCGTCGTCATCATCATCAGCTGCGCCAAATGCCGCAGCTACAGGCAAACCCTCGGCCGTCCTGAGACAACCTATGGTAGATAACAGAGGTTTCTCCTCGCGGAAATCTGTCCTGGAGGAAATGCCGATCCCAACGGTGAGCAAGCCAATGAGCCCAACGTCTGATGGCTCTGAGACAGGCGGAGCGGAGGAAGGGCCAGTTCCCGCTGTCACTTTACCCGCGAGTCCCACCATAAAGCGTAGAGAGATGCCCAGCCGTATACCCACTAGTCCTACCATCCCGCGCCATGGCATGGGCGCAAAGCGTGGTGATAAGGGAGACAAACGAGCTGACCAGTTCAAGCTAGAACAGAGAAAGCTAGTTATGGCCATCAAGTCGGACGCGAAGATAACGGGGCCCGAGGATGACAAGAAGTCTGAATCTGATCAAGTATTGGTCACTGGTGCTGTAAGCCCGCGGGCAAGTACAAGCTCTTCCCCGAAGGTGAAAAGAAAGTCCGGGCTGTTTGACGATGCATTAAGCGGTGGTTGTGCCTTGTCTGCTTCAAGTCACATGGTGCCCCAGGAACCTAAGCCGACACCACAATCAGCAGAGGAAGTCAAGCCGAAGACAGAATCACCACAGGAAGTTGAGATGAAAATGGAGTGTGAAGAAAAGTTGGAGACGCCTAAAGAGAGTTGTGCTGCACAACAAGGAATGTTTTCACCTGAAGTGAAAAAATCCACCACAAAGGCTTCAGGTTCTCCTGTGTCCAGCCGCTCGTCAGCAAGCAGTCATACTTCTGTAGGGCAGAGTAAAACTGGGGCCAGGTCCAAGTCTGATACCTCAAAGAGCGACGGTCAAAGTAGCCCTCGGCAAAAAACTTCCACCATCTCCGAGGGAGGAGTCAGACCAGGAGTTGGGCGGGGCAGAGCGCTGGCTATGCCATCCACTGTGTTCACAAAGAAGTCGAGTCCAGCCTCTTCCCCGGGGAAAGGTTCACCAAAGGTTGGTAGTGGCTCCACCCCGTCTTCCACCAGACCGCTATCATCTCCAGCTGCTTGTTCCCTGACGAAGAGAACTGCTGCCGACCAAAACTCTTCTCCCTCCTCCACTCGAGCATCGACGTCGAGTTCAGCCAAACAGTCGGGTGAAGGATCTAGCCCGTCTGCCACCCCAAAGTCTGGTTCCCCCTTGGCTAAGAAGTTGTCTGGTAGGAGCACCGACTCCCCTGCTGCTTTTTCTACAAGATCCACCCTGAAGAGCTCTGGCAGCGGGCCAAAGACTGGATCACCACCGAAAGGAGATGTGGCTGCTCGAGTAGAGAGATTTTCTTCCTCTTCAACGTCTCAGTCCTCATCTTCTTCTTTGTCATCTCGGCAACGAAAACCTTCGGGTGAGGGAGTAAGTGCGTCTTCAAGTCGGACGCCGACAAAGCCAGTACTGAGGAAAACGTCTAGTGGCAGTAGTGGGGGCGCTGTGGGGTCCTCGGGCAGTCCACGGAGGATTCATGAGAGATGTCAGCAGGAAAAACCATCACCAAGCCAGACCACAGGCAAGTCTAGTGCCTCAAGTGCTGGAAAGACCAGCTCCTCCCGGCCAGCACAGCTGTCATCTAGTACCACGACAGCCACAACAGCGACATCCTCATCCTCGCCTGTGACAACACCAACATCAACAACGGGGAAGCTTTCTCAAGACAGAACCCCTAGATTTGTGTAAATTTATGGGGTGAAGGTGGGGGAGGGGGTTGAGGTTTAATCATGAAACAGATGCCATGGAAATTCTCTGACTTGTCATGTGACTGGGACTTTTTCGATATTTTCAATACAGTATGGTTTAGTCTTTGTGTATCATTGTCAAGGTGAAAACACTCATGTTAAAGCAGCGAGCTGCTCTACGGCCTTGTCTGGCTGGGATCAATGTATTCTCTCTTATATCTTATTCTGTAATTTTGATCATGTTCCTTTATCTGCTGGTGAGTGATGCTTGAAAGACACGGGATGAAAAGCGTACTTTTGTAGCTGCATACCCTGAGTAGCATGTCGTATTATATGTCCAAACAGTTCTTTCTTATGTGTGCACTCGGTTGTCACAATCAGTATGGTTGATTCGGCCCAGGACTAAGTCCTGAAATTAGTCTTCTTTTTTTTGTATTTGCTATATTGTAGTTCCATGTTTTAGATTTTATACTAAAGAAGGCCAGCCACCGACTGAAAAGGAAAGTCTTTTTTTTTTTTTTTTCACTTGGCACTCTGTTCTGTGATCATTTGTAGTCTTCTTACTTTTGTTATAGGAGCATTGCGTTTGTTGTAGATGTGAGCCTATTATACTCTGAAACATTTTGTTTACAGAGGTATTACCTCATTACTTTCTTTTTCTTCTAGTCAACATCCACCCTGAGTATGTATTTATTTGTTCATATTGAAATCCACTACTTAAGCAATTAATTTCTGCATTCTTCTAAGGGTGTGCATTGATAGGAGGAGATGGAATCCCGGGGAAGAGTTTCACATCGTAAAAACAGCTGTTTTTTAAAGAAGTTTTAAGGAAGTTGAAAAATACTTAGTCATGCAAAAAAATATGCACTTAGAGTACCTGGTTATTAAATAATTTTGCTACTGTTGTAGCTGTCAACATTGTATTTGAATGAATCTTTTATAATAATAGTGAGTTTCTGACATTTTTTTCAAAAGCAAACGTGTCAATTGTTTTCAACTTTGAAGAAATTAGTCCAAATTGTGATGGAAGTTTGAGACAATTGGAAAGCTCTTGGGATTTACAAATTGCTTTTTTATAGTGATATACTGCTTCTCGATATTGGCGAAGTGTCTTATGTCCTAGTCTAAACAATTGTGATCCAAACTGCAAATATTTTGATTCAGAATTTGTACCTGTCTCTTTTACTATTTCTTGCTTTTCTTTTGTAATGTAAGGGGCCAGCCATACTGTGCCAGTAGTCTTTTAACCCTGAGGGTTTCTTCATTTGCAATGAGCATCGATGTGACTGATCAAGCATTATTTATGCTCCCCTGCAAACGTTCTGAGCACCAATTTTGATTCATTCTGCCTTTTCCTTGTTATTGTTTAGGTGTTGGTATGTCTCAGTAGCTGGTTGTTTGCCATTTCTTATATATATATATATTTTTTTTTTTTATTTATTTATTTTTTTTAAATATATATATATATTTTTTTTTTTTTTTTTTTTTTTTATATATATATATTTATATATATATATTTATATATATATATATATATATATATATATATATATATATATATATATATATATATATATATTTATATATGTATGTATGTTGATGTTTTTTTTTTTTTCTCAGTTAGAGTAACACTATAGATATAAGATTTCATAATTTATCTCAGCACAGGAGGCTTTTGAGGCTATTACATACAGGCACCGTGTCTCTGCTACGTATCATTTACGTTTGTATAGATTTTATCTTTCAAGCAAGTCAAGCTAGAAGTGTTTTATGTTGAGATAATTTCCA
Organism: Aplysia californica; assembly: GCF_000002075.1. NCBI lineage: Eukaryota > Metazoa > Mollusca > Gastropoda > Aplysiida > Aplysiidae > Aplysia > Aplysia californica. The sequence continues at coordinate 561,395 of NW_004797720.1, read as the reverse complement.
TCGTTTTTTGTAAGGTTAGTTTTGGTGTTTTTTTTGGTGTTTTTAAAAAATCTCTCAATTTCTTTTTTATGGGTTGTTTCTGCCCCACAAGTGTACTTTTGCTCCTTGTGTAGCTGTCTGATATAGGTGCAGTATTTTCCCAAACAATATTTATTCTCCATGTACACATGTAGCTGCAATGCAATTGTTTACCGGCTTGTGATTGAAAACTTTTGTGCTCTGTGATTTCTTTACCTGTATAATTAGTTCATCTGGTGAAATCTTTACTTCCTTACTTATTGACAGGGTTTGGTCCAGGAGACATTCTGCTCTTTGCTGTTGTTTGTCGTAAATTGGTGCAATGGGCTTCCGTGTTGTGTTGCAATCCATACCCGCAGTTCGAGTTTGGGGAAATTTCTTTGTGAAGAAATCCAAAGGGTCCTTTTTTATTGTTGTGTTGGAGCGTTGGTGTTTGTGAAGGTGGGCTTTTGTGGTTTCTCTATAAGCTCACAGAGTGCTGTATATATATTTAGAATTGTATTGAACACATGACATGCTGAGCTCAGATCTGGGCGGACCAATCGCAGTGATGGCAATGGAGAATAGAACTTGAGCAGTTTATAGATGGTATATATTTAGACTTAATGCTTGTAAAGGATAAGTTCTTTCTTTTGCTGAATTTGCTGCTTTTATGCAGGTAACTTATTCATACACCTGTGCAGGATGATTAGACCATGTTATCTCTGTCGATTTCCCTCATCAAGGCTTTTGCTGGTATCAAGTTCTTATGCAATTACTTTTATTGTTAATGAGAGTGAAAAAGTCGTTTGTCTATACCAGTTACAAGATTATTTTGCCAAATTTCTTGAGGCCTTTTGCTCTGTTTTTAAGATGACAATCATTGTATTAACTGAAATATATTTAACAAAGTGTTTGAATCTGTACCTTTTGTGACCCATCTATCATTTTTTAGCCAGAATGTTGACAAAGAGTAACAAACAGAAAAAGAAGTCGGCAAACTGTGTGTGTTCAGACTGGCCCAAGTGGTGCAGGCGTCCTATCGGCACGGTGCAATAGTTTCCCTGGTACTCATCGAGCTTGTCTGTCAGAATAAGGGGCGACGTCAGCATTACTCATTGGTCTTTGTCGATGCCAACATTGTTCCTAAAAGGGCAGATTGACACAGAAACATCTGTCATCCTTATCTCTCCTTTCTTTGTATGTTACTCTTTTGGAACATCTGTAATCTTTGGCACTTATATGACATAATTGTGTTGCAATTGCTGTAAAACTCTTACTGAAACTAAACTGATAGCAAGAACTGTTTTTCAAGCCGCTCATAGGTCTTATGCTGGCCTTTTTCGTAGTTGAACATACAGTAGTCTGCTTGAACTGAACATGATTCATCCAAAAACATGGGTACACTGAAAGTGAAAGTAACATTACATTCTGATTTTTCTTTCTCTTATTCAAACAATGTCTCTAAACTGAAGACCAGAAGAAAATCGAGCGGTCCTGCAGATTTCGGTTTGAAATAGAACTCCCCTGTAGTTCATTATTTTATGTCAAAGCCTAGATGTAAAGCCTAAGTATGTCAATTCCTTGCATGGATGCTGTAACTTACCATGCTCAAAATGTAAAATAATTGAGAAAGACAGTGTCCGGTTGTTTTTTCTAAGCCTAATAATGGTGTCATATTGAGAAGTAACATGTTACTAGGTGCGTTGTGTAAATATGCGACATGTGTTTTGCCCTTGTCAACATTGTCGTCTTAAAATTGTGATCTTTGCTCCCTACGCTGCGTTTAGTGGGGTTCTGACTGGTATATCTTTGTGTTGTCTGTGCACTTTTCATATATCATGAATTCTCTTCTATGACCTAAATATGACGAAAGTAGTGAGTTCAATGTAATGACCAATAATGATAAGAAGACTAAGTAATGTACAGTTGACCTGTTCGCTGAGTGTGATGTTCGTAACTACTGCAGTCATCAGTCATAATCTCCTATGCAAACGTTCACTGTTCATCTATATTCTGTAATAGCACTCTCGCATAACAGCATTGCAAAAAAAAATTGCAACCTACTGACTGTTTCAGGTGTCATTTTTGAGCTCAGCTTTTTGCAGTACGCTTGCCTTAAGTCACCATGACTGCTTTTTGTCATGTTTGTTTACTTCACATCTGAAAGTTTTGTGTTCATATTTAGATTTTTGTTGAGGGTAACAATGTCATGCCCTGGAGATTCACAGAATTTGTTGGAGGAAGGAAGGAGCTTGGCTGTGGGTTTTTTTAATGAAAGAAATGTTGATTGTTGTAACTTTTCTTGTTGAAGAATGTGTGGGTTGTCGGGGATGTTGGTGGAGTGCAAGTTGTCTTGTGGAAGAATGTGTGGGTTGTGGGGGATGTTGGTGGAGTGCAAGTTGTCTTGTGGAAGAATGTGTGGGTTGTCGGGGATGTTGGTGGAGTGAACGTTTTCTTTTTATGTACAGTTTTCCATTTTGCAAAAAATGTCCCAACCTTGTACACTTGTGCCTTTTGATCATTGGTTACTGTAAAAGACAGCTCCTTTTTTTCAGCCATTCTGGCAAATTGTCAATACTTGACCTGTTCATTGAACATGTTTATTTGGAGCCTAGCATTGATGGAAGTCATGTTCTATGTCTTACTTTGTTCTTCGTTCAACCTCCGTGACCAAAATTCCTGTACCATGCCAGTTTTTTTTCCCCTCAACATTTAAGATTTGACCAAGACTGGCATACATTGTCTTCTGTGAAGGTTGCCTTGGTTGTAAGTATGTCATCCAATAGGAGCCTCTGATGAAGCAGTGGATGTCAGTGATTATTCCCTGGCTTAGTTAGGACTGGACAGTTTAACAACAGTCAACTACAATAGTTTTAGTGTAAACAGTGCTTTTTCTTACAATAGCCTTGTAGCGAGCTATGTTCATGATGTTGTTACAAAAGCAGTATGTTTGTTCATCTTTGGATTTTTTTGCCAGTAGTGAGTCCTGAAATCTTCTTTTCATGTTGTGTTTGCTTCAGTTGTGATCCTGCCAAATTTGTCAGTTTTTGGTTGTTTTTTGTGTGTAGATATTTATATTTATATGTGAAATATTTAGTTGCAATATAAATGGTCAGTGATCAATGTCATTTTAGACTTTTTGAAAATACAGTCAGTCATTAATAGTACTGGTGGCAACCATCATCATAAACAAAAAAACAGTCTAGTCAAAATTGTAAGGACGGCTTGTGATGAATATTATTGCTTATTGTATTCTATTACGTGTTTTGTTTGCTTGTGAAAGTTGTATTTCACGTCTGTGGTGAGAACATTTGGAATGTGATATTACGTTACGTGCTCTCTTTTTTACATATTGAATCCTTTGTGTCAAATATAAGCCATAGTTACATGCAATTAAAAATTGTTCCCGCCCTTGAAATAGTTTCATTTTTTCAGTAATCAGCCCAATGTACTTGCCTACTCTGTGTATTTTCTTTCAGATAATTTTTCTAATACTACCTCCCCTTCATAGTATACAAATGTTCTTCAGTAACAAATGGAAAAGAACATTCACCTAGGCTCTCTAGACAATGATATTATTATTACTAACTGGGTTCTTATGGCTCTGTTTAGCAGGTCTCGTAGGTTAGTTTGACTGTGTGCATTCACACAACTCTTGTATGCTTGTCAAAGACATTTTTTTGGTTCATATTGTCATATACATGATAGCAAAACCCTTTGTTTCCAGATTTTTTTGTCCTGGCTGTTCCTTTTTCTTTTTTTATGAATTAAAACCCAAAATGTAACATATCATGCAAGCTTCTGGAAGCATTCATTGAGGGTGTACAGTATCAGCTGTCTCTTTATTCATTGGCAGTATTTTCTCCCACACACGTGACTTACAAGAAAAAGTGAACATTATAGTCTTGTTCCTCTCATCTTCCACTTTGTCTGACCTCCATAATTCCTTCTCCTTTGAGCTTGTCTCTTCAAACATCCTCAGGCCCACCCCTCTGTCTTTCCCTTACTCTTTTGTATCTTTCTTCTTCTTTTTTTTTTGTTCCCCGATATTGTAGTCATTTGAGGTCATCTCTTTTACTGTCCAGCAGGGTTTACGTACTCGTGATGTAACGGCTAGGCTTGCATTCACAGCTAGGCTTGCATTTTGTAAATCCTCTTCTGCAACTATACTTAAGTAAGTATGAACGATTTCTTTATGTGAATGGAACAGTTGGTGTTTGTATACACTGTGTTAAGTTACTAACTTTTCATATAATTAATAATAAACATATATATTTACTGTCATTTGGAGTTTGTAGTGTTCTTTTAAAAAAAAAGAAATAAATGTGGGTGGTTGGCGGGTGCTCTGCTTCTTCTTTCGTATCAAACATCTATCGTCGTTATCTCCCCTTCTTCTTTTTTATGTTTGTTACTCTCTTGTAACACCTCTAATCTTCTGATGCTCATATGACCTTATGCAGTTGCGAGCGCTGTAAAACCTCTACTAAAACTAAAACTTTTTAAAAGTCTATTTTGAGTATTGTTCCCACAGATGAGAAAATGAAATTCTCATGGTGGGGGTTGAATAACTTCAAGACTTGAACAAAAATCGTTCTAGGCATGGACCTCTTAATCCACTTTTCATTTAAAAACAAAAAAAGTTCACCTCACAGTTACAGTTCAAAGTAATTGTTTTTCCTTGATACACTAGTAAATTTCCACAAATGCAATAATTGGGTAAATAAATCAGGTGCAGGTTGAGGTATGATCATTTCAGAAGAGCTGGTGGTAGTCAGGTTCATACACAAGACTAGAACAGTAATGCTTAAAGACCCTTTGAAAAGATGAGTTCTCTGAAGTCTCATGGCTCTGCCAATTAGGATTTACTTGCACCAGTTGGAATATTGGTTGCCTTTATTGGTACCAGTACTGTAAGTCTTTTGTCACAAGAACATTGGAAGTACCCCAGTGTGAGTGTATAAATGTACAGTAGCCGTGTAAGAAGATGCAAAGCTTGTACACTTTTCTACCAAATAAGTTTTACTGAAGAAGAAAAAAATGTGTTTACCACAGTTTTATAACATTTTTACGGGGGGAAGGGGGGGGAGGGGGGGTTTGGTAGAAGAAAAGATCTTGTGATTCTATAGTATAAGTAGTTAGCACACATGGTGCTTCTTAATTTGAAACCCAAAAATGAATGTCCAATTTTTCAGCAACAAGGTCTATGACTTGAGCAACAGTCTACAGTTTTTACACCCCATCTCATAAAGGTTCAGACATTGTTTTAGAAAGTGTTTTACGGCACTTGCAACACAATTAGGTCATGTAAGTGCCGAAGATTAACGATGTTATAAGCATGGGTCTCAACTCATAATTTTTAAAAAGGAGGAACTTTCCGCGTTATCGCGACAGAAGCCCATTTTCGCGAGACATCCACTATTATTATACTGTTGGACCCTAGAATGTTGAAATAAAAACCATCAATTTATCACAGCAAGGTTATTTCATACCAGTTTGAGGGTTTGGGAGATAATTTCAAGTAAGAGTCATTTACCAAATATTTACAATCTTGATTACGTACAGAAAGTGGAGGCGCATTGTGGTCTTGTGCGACTTATATTTTATCTTCATCATATTCGCCTGCATATATAAACTACATAAAAATGAATCTTGTTTTGAGCCTGGGAAAAGGCCCAGACCCAGAATATCGACTGTCATGAACCAGTCTGGGTGTAATGATTCATATAATAAACATGAAAGACAAAATTAATGCTCAAACTGAAAGTAGAGTTATAACTTAAAATGAACTTCCCGCCATAGCCGCCTGTTAGCGTGAAACGTACTCTCACATCGGGAAAAGCCGAATTAATATCACAATCGTGAACTTAAAGACGTTATCGGATTTGGTTTTCAAATAATATTCGAGATCTTTTATGTATTTTCCCGCGTCTTGGCGATTTTTTTTCAAATTCCCGAGGCCTGGCAGTCACTCTGCTCCCATCAACTCTCTTTCTGATTGACCCGCTGTCGCGGTAGCGGAGTTAAGCGGAGAAAATGGCAGTAGCGGAAATCCGCTAAATAGCGGACTATTGAGACCCATGTATAAGAGAGTAACAAATACAAAAAAAAGGAAGAGGAGAGAGAAGGAAGATAGATGTTTCATAGGAAAGAAGCAAACCACACCAGAGCACCTGCCAACCACCCACGAAAGGTTCAAACAACTCTGCTTTAGCCACTTCATAAAGGCTGTCCATCAGGAGATATAGGCCCAGCACACAATGTTACTTCCATTTTAGGCACCTGCCTCTGTCTTTGTTTTCTTTAAAAGGAAAACTGATCAGTAACATCTAATCACTACTAAGCCTCTTGCGCTACATCATACCGTCAAATTATCTTTTTTCCGCACAATTTTTATTAACACAGCTCAGGCCAAATGATGGTCAGTCAGGGAATTCATGTCCATCTGACTCGGGGGGGAGGGGGTGTGTCAGAGAAGAGAACCAAAAACAAAATATGCGAAGTTCAGAAATTTGTACTCGCATTATTGGCATTGCTCAGAGTCTTTTAATTAATGAGTGTATTTAAGTACTTAACAGTATGTTAATATTTAGGAAGGTCAAGCTAAGCTCCCTGGTGGTACATTGTATTCCACATAGAGCCAAGTGTACACAGGCTGTATGCTGCATCTTCAAAATTGCCAAGCTGAGTACACACGTGATAAACACTTGTAAGTCGAACAGATTCTAATTCCATTAATTTTAATATTCCCCATGAAATGGTCAATATGAACACAAATGTTGGGTCTCTTACAGTGAGAACAAGAATCTACTAAAATCCAGAAGAGCCGAAAGTCTCCCTTGGTGGAAAACTGTCAATCACACATTCCAAGCAGTGGTTGGCCATTTAAGCTCCAACACAAAAACAACTTACAAACGGAAACAACCATATTACATTACAAAAATAAATTGCAACTCAACATCTTGGGTTTGTAAATGTGCCTCTATTTATTAAGGAAGAACATTTTTCTTCGGTAAAACATCTAAAAATAAACACATTAAAATCAGGTGGCAACCAAATGGAAAATGGTTATTTTTAAAGCAAACTATTTGTCCCTCATCCATGCCAAGCACCATCAGGTTTTCAAAAGATTTGGCAACCTAAAAACGTATAAACTTAAAAAAAAAACCCACCTCACAATAAAGTGAAAAAAGGGTATGGATACACAAATGAGTTCAGTTAAACATAAAAAGCGCTAAAAAAAATAAAATGAATGCAAATCAAGATATGTCTTATCATAGCGCTTCAATATCTGTAATGCTCATCACACAAATTTGTGAGCCAGAACTCTGCAATTGTAAAGAAGGCAGCTGCACGGAAGAGCCTCTGGAGATACCAGAACATTTTCTCCCTCTGTCCGTGACGGAAGACACTTTGTATCAAACCATTAAAGTGCTTTGTAAAGTGCTTTGGCTCTATTAAGTACCAGGACATATCAAAAGTTCAATACTCTTTAACCCTATCTGTACGTCGTGTTTTACTATCGTATCCATACGACGTGGGGGAACTCTGTGCCACCACGTTACAAAGAGGAAATTTACTCATTAATCCGATCCGTATGCTTTGCATAGAAGTCTGTCAAAATGATTTTTTGAGAAATACTGATGAAAGTTTCAAAGAGATCTTCGCACTAGAAGTATTCTAAAATGTGAAGAATACAACTCCGGGGGTACAAAATGACCCAAGGGCGTACGGATAGGGTTAAACAGACATGGTACATGTGAGCTTTACATGATTATAAAAGTAAGAAAGCCTTATTCTATAGCCACAATACATTATGCAAATATATTTTATATATATTATATAATGTTCGGATGTCGTTTCTGAACACAAGGTGGAACAAACATCAACCTCTCCCCAAAAAACACAAAAGTTGTTTATAAAAGTCTAAACAAAATCAATGAATTGCACATTACAATTTTTTTAAAAACCTTCCATTGAACACAAAATGGTTTAAACATACTCCTGCTTCATATAACAGAAAAGACTTTTATGAAAATAGATTTTTAAAAAGTAAACAAGATTTTTAAAATATTCTAAAAATTGTTCAACATAATCAATAAAGAGGAGAACATTTTACAGCATATAGAATGGAAAGTCCAGATATGTCTTCATAGATGTCACACATTATGACTTGAGAAGCACAATGTAAGGCTACAGGAAAAGTTCACTGTATTTTGGAAGCGGAATTAACAAAACAACGAAGACATGGATTTTTTGGCGTGTTGTCTGCAATAGCAGTACAGAGATCATTTGGAGCATCTCAACAGTACATTGAGTAATTTAGTGTGAAATACAGCCACTCGACTAATCCAAGATTCAAATTTCAACCATTTAGCATGCAACCATTCTTCTTTGCAATTAGTAATAATTAAAAAATTTGCAGAGACAAATTTACAGGGTTAAAATCAGCGCCCTATCACCACCATTCCCAATTCCTTGTCTCATCAACCAACCAGATTCATTTTTCAAACCACAAGTGCAAACAAAGAAGTTTTCACCATCAGTAATATTTTACGACTTCTCACATTTCATTAATTGTGTACAACGTACGGGAATGTAACCAGTATATATATATATATATATATGGCCAAGAATAAAGGGATTCTTTTGCATTACTTATTGCTTAAAAGACTGAAATATGACAAGGCACCAACGCATAAAACAGTCAAATTAAATTGATATGTAATCTTAACAAAATCAGTTTGTGTTGTCAACAGTCACTTTCCCTCATCAGGAACGAATGTACAACTTTACAGCTTCCAACATAATATAGCACCCTATTTGGGATGGAAGTAAAGCCTTTAGCAAAAGTTTTTACACAAGACAAAAGACAGAAAGGGGTACCGTATACTATGAGTCTTACAAAAGGAATATAAAGTTGAAACTAAAATATAATAGTAAGCAATACAGTGGACCCCACTAACACACATCCACAGTCAACCTGAACAAACTACAAATCCCCAAACGAAACTCTTCTGGAAATTACCATCTCAATCAATAAAAACCACCAAGAGGATTATAGACACCATGGATAGCATGAACACTTTTGGACCATACACAACAGATTTTCCAGCCCAAACCCCAAATTATACACTGAACAGACACTAAATTTCGCTAACAGATTTTAACTTCTTGAGCCCTAGCCATCGGTACACCGGTGGCACGTAAAATTGCCTGTATGTCTTGCCACCGGTACAGCGGCGAGCGAGACTGTATCCCCAAACCAGCCTGCTTTGGACAAAACAGGCACAGAAAACAGTGTCTACTACACAGGACATAATTGGTGAGTTTGAAGATCTTTTATGAATCAGATGCTGGTAATGACGAGGACTACCCTGAGTAGGATATGGAATGTGATTCTGACGATGATATGAATGAAGACATGAATCACTCAGGAGCTCAGGCAGAAGGGCACAGTAGCCTCTGAAGGTCAGGGCTCAGGGCTCAAAAGGTTGCGGGGGGGGAGGGGGAGAAATTTTGCACAGCTCTTTCAATATTATTTCTTATCAGTCTCCGCAGAGCACCAAATTCTTCAATACTAAGAGTGAGACATCCTTTCGATGACAACAGCAATCCACTATGGCAAAATAGAACAAAACATGACTTTTCCTCTTTACCTTCAATGTCATGGCTATTTCATCACTAAAACTTGTTCTGAGACCACACCCAAGTACACAAACTTCGTCGACGTCCCTAGGACTGAGATGTGTGTACACAAGCTCTACTGAAACGAAACATTATTGCTTTTAAAAACATGCAGGCTGCTTATCATCCACCGCAAACAATTGCATTTGAAAACTGAAATCACTGAAGTACATGGATAATATAAACTACTAGGATACCATTTATATCATAATATTTAAAAAATATGACACAAAAAGTGTTCAGATTCAGACTTTTCTACTACGATACCATATCAAAAATTACAAACACATCTACACAATGTCTCAGTGTATAAGGAAACACAAGTACATCAGGCACCTGTTTTCAAATGGCACAGCAGTGAACAAAGACTGAAAATATTCTGTCATATAGTGAATAAAGACTGAAAATATTCTGTCATATAGATCTAGTATTAGTATGACGATAACTATTTTCCTAACTGAATCAGTTGATAACTGACAATGATTTAATATAAAACTTTCCAAGTGGAACGAAGAGCAAGTACACTGTTGTCAAGTATCAACCGATATCTTACCCAACACTTTATCAGACACACAGTAGCAGGAGATACCGTATTCAAAAGACAAATAACTAAAACAGCATTATTAAAAAAACAATATTAAACTGGAGAACACAGCTGTGATTTCTTTAAAACTGATAGCCACAAAATTCAAACAAAAGTTTATGTGAGATAACATGCCACAGACATAAAAGTAAACCAAAATGTTTAAAAGTAAACAAACTGACAGGGGGTGGTTGGTGTTTCTGATAGAAATGTTTATACCATAGGTAAAAAAAACTCCACATCCTCAGCCCTCAACATAAATCATAGTCTAAAACAGAGATTCAAACTGCAATCTTCTGGCAAGCCTATGTCAGCATGAGTGCACCCTCAGCATGAGTGCACCCTCCTCTAATCATACTGTCACTAACTACTGAACCACAGGATCAAAGACTCCAGGTTTGCTTTTCTACATCCAAGTACCACAACATCCATCAGAAATGCCTGCTGCCCCATCATAAATGGCCGCTGCCTCATCATAAATGGCCGCTGCCTCATCAGAAATGCCCGCTGCCCCATCATAAATGCCCGCTGTCCCATCATAAATGCCTGCTGCCCCATCAGAAATGGCCGCTGCCAAGAAAAAACCACGGCACTATTGTGAGAAGAGAAAAGAAGAAGCTCTGTTTAAAAATCTTCCCCTGCCTTACTAAGCATTTTTACTACTGTTGTGAAGTAAAAAGTAAGCTTGTTGATCATTTTGTGCAGAACATAGAGGAAGAAGTCTGTCGCAAGTAGGGCCTATAATTCATTCTCTCTTACAATTCTGTTTCAAGAAACAGCAGAGTATATATCATCAACCTCCCACGGTATTGGAGAAGAAAAGTAATAGCCTCGTTAAAAACTCGTCATAGCCTTCCATTAAATAACAATCTCTGTCGGTGGAAATGAATAAATTCCCCCTTATGTGAGAGGTGTAACTCGTGAAACTGTAGATGAATTTCACTTTATTTTCTATTGTCCATCAAAGGAAATTGTTAATTCCTCCCAGCATGACTCGGCCCAGTGACAGAAATATGCAATGTTTGACCCATGATAAGAGATACGTGCCCAACCTGTACTCTTTCATTAAGGAAACTTTATTTATCAAATGATTGTTTTATATGACGTGATGTGGGCCAGTGGCCGTAGACACTGAATAAACTTACTTATTTTACTACAGTTGTCCCAGATTTGGCATGATCTCTCTAGATGATGCTGAAGAGATGAGAACTAAGTACTACGACATCTCTGTGTAGCAACAATATCATTCCTCTATTGCATAACAAATATACCAGTCTCTTTGATTAAGTTTCTCAACAACCTTTAACCAAGAATGTTGACAGCAACAACTATGACACAATAAGTACCTTCGTCTGGTGACAAGACTTCATAGTAAACAAAGACATGACATTCATGTAAAGTATTGCCAGATCATGCTTAGTCATTGTACAAAAGCAAATAGTTTCTTAAAAAAAAGATTGTACTTTTGTAAAAGCATTATTTTAAAAAATTCTTAAGTCTTGAACTTTTCACTATTAAACATCTTGGATACCAGTCCTTAACAAAAGAGGGAAACAGGACATATGGAAGGCCACAATATAATTAATATCTTACGGGAATGTGGCAGAACTGTGACTTTGGCGTAAATACTTGTAAGTCAGTAAGTACAACATAATTATATTTATACGAAAAACATTTAAAGTTGCTGTAAACGAGACATTTACTGAAGCCATAACCAATAAGTACGTTGCTTCGTAGCACCATGTCTCAACACATATTTTGTCCATTCAAATTTACATAGGTTTTACCCCTGAAGAGTCCATATTATAACCATTTCTTCCAAGTTCCCATGTCTGCAGTGTCTTCCCCACCAGTGAGAACAGCATCACCGCCAAGGTTTACCACTACATGTGCGTCTGCTGCGTTGTAGCTTGCACGAGGTCAGCCATTGCATCCCCAATGTTTAGAACAGCTTCCAGCATACTGGACTCACCATTCTGTCTATCATCTCTTGCCACTGGATCTGAGAAAAAGAAGGATCATTTACCAGTTAGACATTTAATTGGTCAGCCTGTTGGGGCATAATAAACAATAAAAAAGTACATTTATGTTTAGTGCTGGGGGAAAAAGCAAGACAAACACTGCAAGGGAAGTAGCAAAAAAGTAGGCCTAACTCAACAATAACTTGGCTCTTCGAACCTGGCTTCCGTTCAAACACAGTTCCAAACAGTTACAGTGCAGTGTTTAAGTGACTTCTTGCTGAACAGTACTTTATTTCTGGTTTGCTTTGGTATTTGACAACTGCCAAGCAAAACACAAAGTCTTTACACACAAAAGAAAGCACATTGCCCTGAGCATTTAAAAAACAAAGAGGACAGAAGAAAGGACACCACAGTAAACTATGTCATTAAAACACCGTAAAACCCTATACTACTACTACTACTACTACTAAACTATGTCATTAAAACACCGTAAAACCCTATACTACTACTACTACTACTAAACTATGTCACATTATAAATGAACATAAGCACCTACTTCCGCTGTGGATTCTATTTAGTAACTACCACACTATTTGCAAGGAGGGGGGGGCAGGGGGAGACGGAGACAGGAACTATCCAGTGATATCCTGCAATGGTGCATGAGTGTTAGAAACACTCACCAGCACACTGCACTAGTGGGAATGGATGATGAAATCATATTTTACTCCGATGTTGCATTTTGATTACATATCACAACATTGCACTTAAAAAACCAAATTTCCTTTTTGGGAATAGCAAAGTGCTCATAAGTAAGTCTTTCAAGACCACCATACAAAACCATTTACAGCAAAATTGGTGGTACTGCCTTCAAACAAACAAAAAAACAAGATGAGAAAAGAAGTCTTGCTTCTAAAGCCATCAATAATTAACACAATGGATGAAATACAGTTCTAAAATTTTTCTACAAATCGTAACCGTTTAGAACTGATGAGCACAACAGTGCAGAATTTTCAGCATTTATTTAACATATTTCATATCATGCATGGAGATTTCCCCATGTCGTGAGAACTGGGAATCCCCATGCCAGATACAAAATGTGGTACAAAAAGTTCAAAACTCCACACAGGTGTGAGGTACAAAATGTGTTAAGAAAAATGCAAAACTCGACACAGAATATATTACTTTAAGAAAAATCCCATTCAAAACACGCATTCCTAGGCAGCAGACAAAAAAAAAGTCTCACCATCGGTGCCGTTCCACGGACTCCCATCCTTCTGGAACTCTCTCAGCATCTTCTCCATCTCCTCCTTGTCCACCGTCACCATTGTGTCCCCACCGGTGTCACAAGCTTTCAGTTCTGCCTCGGTAAACATGGCCGACAAGCCACCCGCGCTGTGATGAGTCAGATTCTGACAGCTTTGGCTGAAATTGGGAGTAGCCAAACGGCTGGAAGCTAGGATTTTTCTTCTGTGCCCCACAGGAATGGCAGACAGAGGAGTCGCAGCAGTGGGCAACACACCTGCCTTGTCATCCAATCTCATCTTTTTAGTCCCCGAGCCAACGTCTGTGCCCTGGTTTTCTTTGTCTTCTCCCCTATTGTGAGATTTCGGGAGTTTGACGCCAGAGGCCCTGGCTGCCGCACTTCTCTTAGCTGTGTCACAGACAGGAGTGGACATATGAACGGGAGCCATCGAACTTCTCACAGAAGTCTCGGGTTTGAGATTTGAGACCCCTGGTGCGGGGCTGTCAGCCTTCCCAGTAACATCCTGGCTTGGGAATGCTGCTGAAGATTGCATTTTCTTATCAAAATCATTGAAAATATCAGGCGTTCTACTTGTCCATGGTGTTTGTTCAAGATTAGATTCCAGATCAGATTCGATGTCACTTAAGTCACAGTCTCTGGAGGGGCTCAGACTAATCGAAGTATCCCGGCTCTTGGGCGAGTTCCTGTTGCCTTCTTTTTTAACTGGAGAAAGGATTTCCAAATCTGTGAATTTCCTTATTTTATCATTGTCCTCTGACTTGCCACCCTGCATCTCAGGACAGTCAAAACTGTCCTCGCTTTTAGTTTGAAGAAATGATTTAGACATTCCTTGGTCATTCGTCTCTGGTCTCATCAAAGACGCAACGCAAGGTTCAGAAATATACAGCGACATGTCACCCGAACGGTAACCTAATCCATCGGCAACACCTGAGCTGGAGAGGTCACCCAAAGAGTTTCCAGATTTTCGTAAAGATTCCTGCGTCACTCCTGGATCTGCGACTTTTGAGGAGAGCGTCATGTCACTCATCGTGTAGGCCAGGCCAAGGTCGTCCGACGTCTCTGTCGTATACCCTGTCTTATTTTCCGCAACAGACTCCCCTGTCATATTTCCTTCTGCCATATCAGGGGGAGGTAAGGAAGAAACGACTGGGGTGTAAATCCCAACGATGTTGAGAGTTGTCTCAGGGGCTGCTACATCAGCAGAACTGCCGACAACACTCAGTCCAGAAGTGGCAGCAGAAGTCTTACGTGTCTCGTTGATGGGGCTGATGGGGGAACCAGTAGGTAGATCCTGAAAGAGAAAAACATCATGGACTGTACCATGACCCTTAGCTATTAACCCCTCTAATGCTATGCTTATTATGTAATCCTAAGAAGGGCCCAAGACTGCTGTCGACAATACAGTTAAGGGGTTATCACCTGAGAGCAGCACAGAAAAAACAACCCACATGCATCTTGACTAGGTTATTCATGTCCTCGTGCGCATATATGATAGCATCTTAGAAAATGCTGAGAGAGAGGCAGAGAGAAAATGAGAAAGAGGAAGTAGATACAGAGGTCGGAAAGACACACACACACACACAGAGAGAGAGAGAGAGAGAGAGAGAGAGAGAGAGAGAGAGAGAGAGAGAGAGGGAGGGAGGGAGGGAGGGAGGCAGAGAGAAAGTGAGACAGAGGAAGTAGATACAGAGGTCGGAAAGACAAACAGAGAGAGAGAGAGAGAGAGGAGAGAGAGAGAGAGAGAAGGGAGGGGAAAATAATATTAATATACGTTTCATATGTGTGCTGCCACGTTTCATATGTGTGCTGCCACGTTTCATATGACGTTTCATATGTGTGCTGCCACGTTTCATATGTGTGCTGCCACGTTTCATATGACGTTTCATATGTGTGCTGCCACGTTTCATATGTGTGCTGCCACGTTTCATATGCGTGCTGACACATTTCATATGTGTGCTGACACGTTTCATATGTGTGCTGGCACGTTTCATATGTGTGCTGACACATTTCATATGTGTGCTGCCACGTTTCATATGTGTGCTGACACATTTCATATGTGTGCTGACACATTTCATATGTGTGCTGACACGTTTCATATGTGTGCTGGCACGTTTACGTTTCATATGTGTGCTGACACGTTTCATATGTGTGCTGGCACGTTTACGTTTCATATGTGTGCTGACACGTTTCATATGTGTGCTGACACGTTTCATATGTGTGCTGACACGTTTCATATGTGTGCTGACACGTATTTCATGTCACACAAGCTTATGAAAGCAAATTGTCAATTTCTTCTACAAAAATGAATGTCAATTTTGGCTTTTCTTTCACCATACCTGTTCCTCTTCTGAGGAGTCAGTCGAAAAGCCTCTTTCTAAATCTCGAAGCTTTGTCTGAAGTAGACTGAAAAAGAAA
Organism: Aplysia californica; assembly: GCF_000002075.1. Taxonomy (NCBI): domain Eukaryota; kingdom Metazoa; phylum Mollusca; class Gastropoda; order Aplysiida; family Aplysiidae; genus Aplysia; species Aplysia californica. Next base: position 545,488 of record NW_004797720.1, on the reverse strand, counting down.
AAAGAAAAGACATGGATGAATGGTAAGAAACAAACAGACATGCATACCCAACCAATGTAAGCCTGTACAATAAAATGCATGACAAAAATCAGAAAGTATGATATGAAACAAACATTTGTCCTTCCTTTATTTTGCATAATGGCTGACACATCTCCTGGGCGCAAAGAGGAGTTGATTTTTTGGACTGTAAGCTTATCATTCAGTTCTTCATTTCCGGTTTAGACAGATACAATTCTCCTTAAAAACACATTTTCTCCCATTATTCTCTCCCTCACCATTGTATAAAAAGGGCAAGATGTAAATGACGGCCTGGTCACGACAGAGAAAAATAAAATAATAAAATGCCCTTTCTACTTCTTTGTTCACGGAGTGTCCTCTCCTGTAGACAAGCACCAGTTAAAACACTCAGTGACAAGAATGATAATGTCACTACAGACAAAGAGACAATTTTAAAGTCTTGCACATCCCCCTTATCAAAGGAGGGAAAGGGACACTACGCAAGACCTGAGTGAACAAAATAGGCCACATACATAAATAAAATAACTTGCATTGTAGTAGAAAAAACTATTATGAACAACTGACAAGATCTTTCTGGGGAATATCCACATAAAAACTTTTTAAAAAAATGACACACTGATATCATCTACTAGCTTTATTCATACATATATACACACATATAGAGGGAAGTAAACACAGTTGAAAAATCACAAACAGTTGCTTTACATTCCTACATAATCTCCCCCTGATAAAAACCGTATACCCTGGACTTTATTTCACACAGAGCTATTTAACTCTCTCTATCCGGGTTATGAGTCGTAACGAGGACCAGTCCGGGCTACGAGTAAACTCAGAACAGCTATACGGTAACGTCAAAGAAGCTAGCTCTGCTTGTAATTACCAAAATATGCAAATACGGCGATGCTAGCTCTGTCTGAATATTTAAATTTTCTAATTCACAGCCGTTTCTTTGTTTTTGATGGGTGTAGAAGCTTGAAAGATGTCTCGAAAACGTACGTTTACGACCGACCAAGTACTTTTTTAAGTGGCACTGATATGTGAGGGGGAATGAGACTAATTTGATGAAAGTGACTCTGAATCAAGTGCCGTAAATTCCGTTATGGATGACAACAAACAGGAATTACTCTCATGTAATAGCCATTCCGATCATGGTGAAGGGGTCAGTGCAGGAATTCGTGCAGTACCGATGGGTAGGGCTAGACCTATAAATTCAAGGGACGTCGTGGGTGCGGCAGTCAGGGTCAAGATGGAAGGTGGAATAGCCTACACCTCAAAATCTACACGGTGCCATTCGTGTAATTCCTAACCACATACATTTATTTACAAAAACTACATTCAATTTCTAACATAACTGCCAAATTTCCTTAAAACCTACGAGTAAATGTAAGAAATATAGCACTTTGAAATACACACTCAATTCCAACTCATACGGTGCGGTGGCCCCAGGACGGGTACAGAGTCCGTGGGGGTATGGCCAGGATAAAAGATTAATACAAATTTCAGATACCATGAAAGGATTCCAAAGCCCTGTTGTCTTTATTGCTCCCCCTTTATTCTATCCATTGCAACTTTCCTTAACACAAAATCTGCTTAGCACAAAGAAATTCTCTGGTTCCCTTCAGTTCATGTTATCAGTTTTTATAGAAAATTGCGACCTTGGTGCTTCCTTGTCGCATTTCCATTCGAAATAGTTCATAAAAAAGAGTGAATTAAAAAGATGTCACATTTTCATTGTTTAAAAAAATGGAGATACGACAAGAAAGCACTGAGGTCACTGAGGTCGTGATATGGTAATCTAAAGACACACTTCAAAGACAAACCACATTTGAGATGAGAAATAAAGTTACCAGTTTTCTTGTCTCAGCTGCTCAATCGTCAAGGCCATTAGTTTCTGCTGGGTTTGTATATCCCTCTTTGAAAGCTCTTCATTTCCTGTCTTTTGGTGTTTTAATTGAAAGAAAAAGAATGAATAATGGAAACAGTAAGCAGGGAACGACTACTAAGACCATAAAATAAAATTTTCTAGCAAACTCAATTCCCGTGAAATGCAGAACAGTGTGGGAAGGTTGTAGGGGGGAAAAGTGGAAACAAAATAAAAAGAGATGTAACGAATGTGGTTCTCAGACACAAAGTCAATATAATCTGTCCCGCTCAAGAAATCTGAAGCACATCACAGAGACGGTAGATGAAACATTCACCTATCCAAAGTGCATGATGAAGAGGAGCAAACAAAACAACAACAAAAGTCACAGACCACAAGGAAAAGGTTGACAAAAACTATTGATTGAGAAGTGAGTTTTATGCTGATGTCAGGCTGTATCTCAAAGACCATTTCTACAAAAGTTTTACACACAGATTTCGGTAATCAGCATCTACTACATCCATTTCAACTTTTTAAGTTTTTCACTTTTGTACGATATCTATAAATTGTAACATCTCTGGCTCTGACAAAAATCGTATAAAGAAACATGAGCGATGGCACTGGTCGTCTTTCAGAATGTAGAAAACATCTTAAGCACAATTTTGAAAATCCATCAATGGGAATCTCAAGCTGTGACAAAAATGGGTTTGCTGTTCTTTGAAGTGGTTATCACCGACACTAATTACCGGTATGCAGCTCTTCTGCTTAACGCCAAGTTGAAGATAAACGTGGAACAAACTATTACTGAGCACTGCCAATGCAGCAAATATCAATAGATCAACAAGACAATATGACAAAGTGCAAAGCTAGAACAGACATGATTAACATGAAAAAAACGTTTGAGTTAGAGAAAGGTAAGAGGGAGGATGATAAAAAGAGTAACTACATCAAAACAGATATACAAAAACTTTCAACGATCCAGTGCTTAGGGCTAACAAAGTCCAGTGATAAACAAATGTTCATCTTAGTTTGTTTTTTTAACCTCAAAAGCAGAAGCATAATAGAGTCAAATGATTTTGAAGCCCCACTCACTGCTCTGTACTTGAAAAACGGACTGCTAGACTGGCACGGTTCTCCCAACACCTCGACAGGTCGACTGACCCGAAGTCCATCACCGCACAAAGAATCTCCGTAGTCCGAACTGCCAGCCAGGCCTGAGTCTGTGGAGCGGGTATGAGGCGCTCCAGCGTAAGTCCCAAGACCTCTTGGTTGCCTGATAGTACACAAATGGGCAACAAGTCACAATGAGACATGCAAAACCAGACAAGGATCACAACAAACAACTGTAAGATTTCTCATCTCATAACCAGTTCAAATACAACATATTAGTAAGTCCACGCTTACAACCAGTAACAACGATAACCATCACATCCAGCATTTGCAAGATTGAGAAATTATAAAAATTCTTTCCTCTGCCAACAAAGCAATTGTTGCAACATGAAAAATGAACAAAGCTGACATTATGAAGAGTGGCAACCTCAGAAAATGTATAGTAATAGTATTAGTATCAATATAGACAATCAGCACCAACTTATCATCAAAGAAAATTGCACATCAACAAATTTTAGAACTCGCATAAATGGTTAGAAAGAGCCTGTCACTTGATTGAAATTTAGACCAACTTTAATTTTAACACTTTCCCGTACAAAAGGACTGACCTAAGAATCTGACGGAGGTATAGTAGAATATAATAAACAGTCAAAAACCACAAGAACCAAAACGTCAAAGCATTATCTCTGTACATTACTAAAGGTTAGTTAATATGCCAAAAGTATAATATTTTTTTAAAAACCTAGGCAAAGTTTTAGTCTAGTAAAAACAGTTGTAGAGAAAACCACATGAACTTTCTATTGACAAAGAAAGCATGCCAAAAGCTCAAGTTAAAACAAAAGAGTGTTTGAGTGAGACAAAAATGTTGGAAAATTGTACCAATCGACTGCAAAGGCTTGGTGGTCTCCCGAGCCATCCACTGGTAAGTAGGTCACTTTGGTCCGACTTCTGTGCTTCTTGCTCAGTTTATTCCGCACAATTTTCAAGACAGCCTTAGCATCTTCTTTAGCAGTTGTCTGCAGAAAATAACAATGATTGAACAATCTGCTGCTTAAAGAGAACAGCTTGAAAATTTGCCTGTATTCCAAACTTGCTCTGAGGGTTGATGCATATCCCAGTTAAGTGTACACAAAATACTTTATCTTGTACAAATGATTTTAAGTTCTTGTCACCTTCATCTGCAAAAAAATTCCTTTAGTTTATAGCTCATCTACACGTATGCATGTTTGATTTGTGAGTGACTTCAAGGTGACATAATATTTTTAAACACCTCATTTATCAACAAAAATCTAACTTTTTCTCCTTATGTATTCATCTCATATTTCTCTTTGTCTTTAAGAAGATTTACAACATAAAATACAATGTACATCTTAGACTACATGATAAAAATCACAATGTTTTCTGTGGGTGTTTCATTTTAGATGTATCTTTTCCAAATGTGAGCTGAGAATAACAAACTTTGCGTGGGTCACTTACAGGAAAGCAGTACTCTTGCATCGGATGTTTCAGTTTGTGAGAGAGTGAGGTGCGGCCTAGCAGGAAACACTTTTGGCACAAGTCATATCTGAGACACTGTAAGCAGCGATACCTGGAGGAGTGAGAAAAAATTAAATCTTACCAATGTAAGGAACTGCTTGACTTCGATCGAGCCAAAAATATGTTACAATCATGTTCACCACCGAAATACTTTAAGACGCAAAGTTTAACTATTCCTATTGCAAATCAGCATTTCACAGCCATCTCTAATACCTATTTCCTTTCTAACGAGATAGAATCGATATAATTTCAAGATGGATATTTTAAAAGCTGTGACAAAAAACCTGCATCCATAAAGACAAACAATATGAAAGGTATTGTCTCTTATTAGGAATGAGAGACACAGTCCTTGAAGGCCTCTCATTGTGAGAAACTACTCAACAGGATAAAATACCGATACATTGTCAAGAGCTTCTACAACTAGATTTAGTGACAGCAAAGAGAACAAATGTCAATGTTACCACACCTCAAACAAAAGCAATAGTTGTTCCATCAATTTAACGCTTAACTAAACAAGATACTTAATTAGCCTCTACGTAAGTATGGTGAATCAAGTTCGAAACAATGCTTATTCCTTACATTTTAGATTCACTATTCCCCTGAAAACATGGGTAAGATATTAGCTTCTTAGATTACAAATTACAAACTTGCATAGCTAACAAGTTTGGTCCCATACAACTAGGAATTGGAATAATGAATCCCTCATATGAAGTAATATACGATGAGAAATTGTAATTTTATAATTATTTGGTCCACCATAAGGCTTTAACAAGAGAACAAGAAGGTGGAGGAGCAGCCTGCGTGACCTAATCAGACGCTACAACAACCAGCTGATGATGGAGACAATCACACACTACAACAACCAGCTGATGATAGAGACAATCACACACTACAACAACCAGCTGATGATAGAGACAATCACACACTACAACAACCAGCTGATGATAGAGACAATCACACACTACAACAACCAGCTGATGATAGAGACAATCACACACTACAACAACCAGCTGATGATAGAGACAATCACACACTACAACAACCAGCTGATGATGGAGACAATCACACACTACAACAACCAGCTGATGATGGAGACAATCACACACTACAACAACCAGCTGATGATGGAGACAATCACACACTACAACAACCAGCTGATGATGGAGACAATCACACACTACAGCAACCAGCTGATGATGGAGACAATCACACACTACAACAACCAGCTGATGATGGAGACAATCACACACTACAACAACCAGCTGATGATGGAGACAATCAGCCTGCCCACACAGAAATGGACTCTTATGAAGAGGGGCCAGGAAGCATGGAGCACCCCATCTTCCTGAGACCCCAGTTCTACATTCAAGTACTCAAGAAAAAAAATTAATGGCAAGTCATATAATGAACAGGACATGAAAAACCCCCCAACAATAACAGAATTCAAAGTGAAAAAGAAGAAACGGGAGGATGTCTTTTAGCTCAAATGTGACTATATACCTGAAACCAGTGATAGGCATACTTCTGCAAGCGGCACATCTGACTTCGTGTTGAACTGAAATCACAACAAAAGCAAAAACATTTATAAAAAGCTCCTGGTACAAAGACGAGCAATACACTTTGTAGCACTATGAAAACAATTCTTTCTTTTTGAAGCACCACTTTATGCTGAAAAAGTCTTTAAATATTCACTTGGATTTTCTAAAGGTCGCTGAATCTCTTTCATGAATTTTGAGCAAACATTTTCTTGCTTCAACATTTTAAAATCAGTTTTAGTACGTCTACCCCTGCAGATAAATTATGTCAACCCATAAACATAAATAGGGTTCAAGAAGAAAGCATCATACTTGATTCTGTGGCTATGACTCGGTGAAGAGTTGGTAGCCAGACCAGAGTCTGCGGTTCCTTCAGCAGCCAAGAATAAAATGTGTCCTCACTCACAGTGAGGGGGGAGGAGCTGGTCTCCTGCAATGGGATCAAAACAAATACAGATGCATATTGTCTTGTTTTGTTTTTGTAAAGTGTTTTACGGCGCTCGCAACTGCATAAGGTCATATGGACACACCTAATATTTTCAGTTGGTAGGAAATTTTGAATTTTGCCCGGGTGGCGGCCGAAGCCTACTCTTATCGATTTTAGACCACCAAGGGATCTTTAACGTGCGCAACTTGCACACGGGCCCTCCGAGATTTTTCGCCCTTGTCCGAGAAGGCTAGGTGTAGATCTTTCCTACCAGAAGATCTGGGGTGTGGCAGAAAGACAGCAGTTAGGAGGAGCCAATGAGTAGCAGTAGAAAGGCTGCAGAAAGAGTCAGGAGCCCAGAGGAGGGGGCAAAGGAGGTGAGGGGGTGGGGGCAGAAAGTGGAAATGAAAGCAGACAACAGAACATTGCTAGAGAGCAGGAAAGAATGTGAAAGGAGACAATTTTAGAGAAGAAAATTTTTCGGTCGCTACCCGCATTCGAACCCAGGACCTTTTGAATGAGAGGCCAACATCTTAACCTCTAGGCCACAAGAGCCCCTGCATATTGTCTAGATCACAGTCAATTCTACAACCAAATAAAGTTAAAAAAAAAAAGAAGACATTGTGAGGCAGCATGGTGAAATCAGACGCTCGTCAAAATAACGAAATTAAAGAAAACAGAATTTTTCTGCACGTTGGGCAATTTTTATAGAATTTTGTTTTTTCGGCTTAGCATCTTTTATGTAGAACTAAATATAAAAACACATTTTCAAGTGAATGTTACCAAAAAACGTTGTTTAAAGGCATAAAATATGTCACTTTTCAGTTTTCAAGGACTCTCAAGCTGTTGAAGTTACCAAACTTTGGTGGTCATTCGCTTACTAATTTTACCTCTGACAACAGGCGAGCCCCACATCCTTCAATCGTAAATATCTCAACTTCTATTCAAGATAGCTGGGAATTATTTTCCCCTAAATCAAGACAAAAGAACAAGCTTTATGATGATACCAATAGCTCCACATGCCCAAAAATTGATGAGTGTCCAATTCCACAGCGTCATGACACACATATATATATGTGGATGGGGGGAAAAAAACATGTGTGCTTTAACATTTCTTTTAAAAAGTACAAAATTTTAGTACCTCGTATGTCTTGCATTGGTCGAATGTACATATATTAAAGAGTTATTTGACACTTTTTGTTTATAAATAGAGATAATTTTTAAATACTGAAAGTATATTAAAATTTGCATTACATTATAACATTTTGAAAGACCAACAAAAAAAAAAAAGACAGAGTATACATTTTTCAAACGCAACACATTCAGAATAATCACCAAGGTCATTTCATCTGCAGATTTCAAGGTCTAGCGACAAATACTCAGAATCATAAAAAAAAAGACACATGGTTGCAAAAATGTGATGATATGCGACTCCTTTTCTGCAAAAGATTACCCAGACACAGAACACTGGTAAAAACAGGGGAAAAAAACACCCCTCAAAATGATAATCTCTTCAGTTGTATGAACAAAATGCCCTTTCCACCCCGTAGACGAAATTTAAGACAAAACATTTTCTTTCTAACAACATAATCTGTACTCACCAATTTGAAACAGCTGTCGACAGCAGCAGTAAGATTCCGCCCAAAGGCAGTGCTTTCCTTTATTGTATCTGTTATCTTCACAATTAGACAAAAAAAAAGGAAAAAAAACTATTTATTAAAATTTGAAATCACAAAAGAAAATTTACACGAATTCAAATACTATTCACTCATGATTCATTACAGTTCCACAAGACGCAGATAATGCTTGGGACATGCTGATGCTGCACTGACTATAGAAATGAGATCTTGTATCTAAATTTTCTTTAACAAAAAGATAGTACATGTATATTACACTTATGTTGAGGATGTATTGTCCCACACATGTAAACCCTGTTAATTCAAACACAAATTAATAAAAACAAGATCACCAAAAAAAAAAAAAAGACAAAAGAAAGTTTTAAAAAAAAGAATCGTTATGCTTGTATTATGAACAAAATGCACATTTATAAAACCCGTGAAATGTAAGCGAGTGTGAATTTTAATGAAGAGTAATAAATCATGAAAAAATAAACTACCTGCATTAAATCATCAATGAAATAAAGAAATTTTTCACGAGAAATTCTGCCACTGCCATCCCTCAGGCCTGCGAAAAAATCTGGAACACAAAAATGTAAATGTGTCTTTTAGCTGAAGTTTGAACAGCCTTTGTGACAAATTCAGTAGCAATAGCAAAATGGCAACACATGTTTATGATTTTTAAAAAACAAAACAATTTACTCCATTCAAGAAGACTAAAAAAAAAAAAGTATAATTGATGAATATTGTGTTTCTATCATTAATTGCCTCATGTATACAATTTGAAACATTCATTATTAAGAAAACAAATTTTTGATCAGAAATGGTACGTATACCAACAGTGCTCACACAACCTCGGGACTTCTTACAATACACAGAGAAAGTTTAGTTTAGTTTAATAAAGAGTTTTACGGCACTTGCAACACAATAAGGTCATATAAGTGTCAAAGATTAGAGGTGTTACAAGAGAGTAACAAACACAATAAGGTCATATAAGTGCCGAAGATTAGAGGTGTTACAAGAGAGTAACAAACACAATAAGGTCATATAAGTGTCAAAGATTAGAGGTGTTACAAGAGAGTAACAAGAAACGTAAAAAAGAAGGAGGAGAGATAAGGACGATAGATGCTTAAGAGGAAAGAAGGAGCAAACCACACCAGAGCACCCGCCAACCACCCACACACAGAGAAAACCGGGTACACCAAGCTACAGAAATATAGAATCATGGGTATGCTTACAGCCATGAATGTTGACTGGAATACTTACAAAGGTGAAATTTGACACCCCCTAAAATTTTTGTAAAAGTTAAATTTTCCTACACTTACATCTGTACTTGTCACAAAGCTTGGAAGGGCACAGAGCTGTGAGAGCGTTCCTCATGGACCTCAGCACCAGTTTCCCACTGCGATTGCTGCAAGTGGATACAAACAATGCAAAAATATCTGATAAGAAATTATTTCGTCACGAGTAACCCCATTTCACTGATTAAGTAAAATATATTCTCACCTTGAGTAATAATGGAAATCTAGGAGTATTTCAAGTACAACTCTCTGTCCCTCAATAACAAATTGGGAGCTAGGCTTATAAAACAAGATGCGATAATGAAGCTTAATATCATTCCATCAAACCATCATGCAACGTAAGTAAACAATGAAGGAGCTACATTCAAGGAAATTAGATAACTGAAAATTCACGGACTCCCAGAGCATCTTGCGAAGGGTTGAGAAAGGGCTTCTTCGGAGTGAATGGATGAACCCAATACAACACTCATCACTTAGAGCCATCACGTGGATACTCTGTCCTGTGCACTCTGGGGTGAAGGACAATGAGGAGGCTGACAGGCTGGCAGGCAGTGCCGTGGTTGATGGTGAGGTGAAATTTGACAAAGGAGAAGTGTTGAAGACCCTGGAGGAAAAGTTGCGGGATGAAGAAGACGGGGAGACAGCAGAACACCGCGCAATCATTAGGATGCGGGAAATGGGGATAGAGAGGGGAGAAGGAAGAAAGGAACGATTGTCTGGAAAGAAAAGACGTCGCCATAATCAGACAGCCACCGGAACAATCAGTATGGATACCTTGCGGGCTTTGGTGCTGGGGGGAACTGAGCACTTCTGGACCTGTCCGGTGTGCAATGACGTTGTTGCCCAGGACAGGTAATACAGGTAGATAACTGAAAATGGTGACACTTGAAAAAAGCACAAAAACCTACCGTCATCAACTAAAGTACAGGTAGTTCACTTCCAAACTTTGGTAACAATACAAAAAAAAAAACCAAACTCTCTCAACAACACTGAATAACCATATACTTACGTATCATAAAGATTGAGAAGGAAATTGAGAACAAGGTCAGTCGCACGTTCGTAGTCTGCTGTATGCTGATGTCTTTTGTCTGAGAATTCCAGTAGGCGATACAACAGACCAGAAGCTTCTCCACAGTTGACAGTCATAGTCAGATCATCTTCTTCCACGAATGAGAGAGGGAACACGTGTTTCATCCCCTCTATCGTAATCCAAGATACTGGTAAAAGAAAGTATTTGTGAATTCCATGGACAAAACGGACAAAATATCACAAAAAGGAAATCGCGGGGCTATTCATTTCAAAAGCCTTGTCGACTCATAAATTCACTTCTGTGAAACCGCTTGTTTATTGTTTTAGTAAAGATTTTTCGGCGCTGGCAACTGCATAAGGTCATACGAGCGCCAGAAGATTAGAGGTGTTACACGAGAGTAACAAACATAAAAAAGAAGGAGGGGAGATAAGGACGATAGATGTCTGATAGGAAAGAAGAAGCAGCAAACCACACCAGAGCATCCGCCAACCACCCACGTTTATTGTTTTTGTCCGTAGTACGGGAAGTCAAATGAAAATAATTTATTCATTTTGGGACTTTGCCTTTTTTCCATACAGACTCCTCATTTAATATACCTGTCTACAGACTCCTCATTTAATATACCTGTCTACAGACTCCTCATTTAATATACCTGTCTACAGACTCCTTATTTAATATACCTGTCTACAGACTCCTTATTTAATATACCTGTCTACAGACTCCTTATTTAATATACCTGTCTACAGACTCCTCATTTAATATACCTGTCTACAGACTCCTCATTTAATATACCTGTCTACAGACTCCTCATTTAATATACCTGTCAACAGACTCCTCATTTAATATACCTGTCTACAGACTCCTCATTTAATATACCTGTAGTTATTTCACTTCAATTCAGTGTAAAAGCAGTTATTGAACTTGAAAAAAAAAAGGCATCAATGAATATATCTGAAAGCCACAGCAGCCTTTTACAGTGGCCGTCCACAAAAGAGGAGAAAATGGAAAACTTTAAACACAGTGACAGACAAGCACACAAAGACAATGGCACAACACACCGCTGAGAACACGGCTGGGGCTCAAGAAAAAGAGTGGTGACTGAGTTTCTGGTAGCAGCAATGAATCTAGATTATATCAGGGCTGTGATTACAAAAACTTGTCTACATTTCTTAACCATTAATAATTAATCAAATAAGAAAATCAGTCCCTTCCACGTGGTAATTCAAAGAAATTGAATGAATCCTACGGACATGTTATCTCAAGCTCAAATAGTCACAGGTACAATAGAGCAAATATAGTAGAGGAAAAGTAGGTATCATTTTCATATTGCAAAAAAGGGAGGCACATCATTAAAAAAACTTCTTAATAACAATAGTGCATGATGTAGAAAGACATGAGCCTTTATTTCCTATTAGTTAGAAAATAAAAACAATTTAAAATACTTACAGCCAAGATGAGTTTGCAGAATGCGTAGCTTCATGGCCGTGCGGTATGCTGCATATTTCACGTCACCATACTCATCTAAATAAAACGAAAGGAAAAGAACAGAATCTTTCAAAAATGCAAGTGAATGATGTTCAGTTTACTGATAGCCTCTTTTCAATGTTGATTTTTTTACTTCACACGATTTCACTTCGGTGCTGTTCACACCAAAACTTATCTTTAAAAGTCAAACTGACACATGACTGACTTCTATCAAACACAGTATTTCCAACTTATAAAGCAAAGATCATTTTCCTGTGGTAGGCGAAAACTCTATCTTTGGCAACTGAATCTCAAACCTACAATCTGTGGAATCTAGAACCCAAACAATCTTCGTAGACTACAACAGATTTCCCTTCAATGGGGAAAAATGAAACAGTGTGAGTCAGCAATCTGTGGAACCTACAACCCAAACAATCTACGTAGACTACAACAGATTTCCCTTCAATGGGGGGAAAAATGAAACAGTGTGAGTGAGCAAATCTCAAATCAAAAGAGCATACCGAGTTCTTTGAGCACTTTGTCCAGAAATGGGTGATTCCAACTTGTAATCTGTAAGGCGGAACTGAAATTTTGCAAAATAAAAAATAAATCAACACAATATAAGATAAAATGATCTACTGGCCCCGTCCCTGTAAAAAATGTTCACAACTTCTCATGATGGAGCAACTGCACATGTAAGATTTTAGAAGAGACATAAGACCCAAAGGAAAATATTGCAACACTGGCAAAGACAGCACAGTTAGCAGCAGCATTAGAACACATAAATAATAGGACAAAACACACCATCGTTAATCTTTAGTTAAAAAGCAAGTACAGAAAAAGACATGTCAAAACACACCATCGTTAATCTTTAGTTAAAAAGCAAGTACAGAAAAAGACATGTCAAAACACACCATCGTTAATCTTTAGTTAAAAAGCAAGTACAGAAAAAGACATGACAGGGAACAAAAGACTGAATATATTATTACAGTCTCCTCCCTTTCTATGTTTAAGCACTACATGACATAATTAATAGTTTCTCATGAAGAATACCTTTGAAAAAAAAAGATGAAAACCAAAACTCAATAACACTGAAAATTATTTTGCAGGGCTCATGAAATAATAATGAAGCTACTTGGCACACAAACATAATTTTAAAAAACAATAAAGACGGTCTGAGCAATTTGTGTGGCATCGCAGAAAAATGGCATTTTCTCATTCTGATTATCCAGGTTTAACACATTTCCAATACATGTTTTACTGTGACGAATCTTTAATGACCGAACAGTAAGAGAAAAGATGTATCATATTGTCAAGACCTTTCTAAACTGTAAAAAAAACAACCATGATAAATTAAATTGACAGCATATTATATATATCATAAACCATTTTGAAAAGTGATCTATGACAGAGTCTTAAACTGAGCAGTCGTTAATAATGCACTTTAAAAATTTCATCCTGCCTACTTTCTTTTTCCAAAACTCTTTCCTCTGTCCACTTTTTCCCCTTTCCAACAGTATGAATTACACATACCCAAACAGTTACAATTCCAGTTGATTGTAGAGTGGAAAGGGAATGGGTTCAAGAGTGAGTATCTAACACAGTATTACATTAGAAGAGAGAGAGAATAGGGTAGAGAATTATCAACAGATTATCTGATACACAGACATTCTTTTTCATTTGAAAGCCTTTTAGATTTGTAAGAGACGACAAGATATTGGAAAAGATTTGCCTTGCTTGATCATTTTTAATGAGTGACTCAAAAGTAAATTTTTTTACCTATTACGCCAACTTAGACCAGACTAACTATCCTTGGCTTCCCCACATGACCACGTACGATGTGTAATAATATATGCAGGAAAATCATACTTACTTTACATAGTAGACAACACCCTTGACGTTTTGTTTTGCTTCCCAGCCATGGGAGACAATTTCTGGAAAATAAACAAGTGTCCTTTTATATTGGGGGGGATTTAATCAGACACAAAAGAGGCTGAGAAAACATGCTTCAATAAATAAAGTGTGAACAATTAAGTTTCAGAATATAAAACCCCAATGTTTTTCAGTTCAGGAGCACAGAAATCTACCTCCAATATTATTATGAATGATAACAGCAACAAAATAATTTTTTAAAATGTGTAAAACTGATATTTAAAGTAAGTTCACGCACCTAAAAGACCTTAAAAACTAGGAATGAAATTCAAGACACCCCCGCCCCTCAAAACAAGGAGGTAAAGCAACAATGACATATTCTTGATTCATAATTTAACATACTGATACCACCTAAACAGCACAAGATTAAATTTATTAAAACATATTTTGGACTAGAAAATAATGCCCCCCCCCCCCCCCCCCCAGCTACAATGAAAACAAAACCTGTAATGACTATGACAGAATCTCTCTACTCTCCCCTTGACAAATTCCTCAGATAATACTTCTGTCAAGACGGAGACCTTCACAACCCGGAAAACTGTACCCCACTCCACAAGGGTTATGGGTGCAGTATGGGGGTAGCTGTCACCCAACCTAATGAGCCCTGAGTGCTGCAGATATTCAGCCCGGTATGGGAGTGAAATTTCACTGCTGCTTATCTTCAAGGTCAAAGTGCTCGAGTGAAACGCCGGCACGGAAACTACCTTGAGTAGCCAGAGGCGTGAAATTTGACCACTGCCTTCTGCCCTGATCGCAAGGTCAGCCAATAAAAATGTTCCATGAATCATTGTTACATGCACGGGGAGGGGTTGACTGTGATTATTACATCGATGGATGGGGCTAAGGACGCAAAGAAAGGAGATGTTCTATTGTTTTTGTTTTTAATTGGTCAAACAGTGATCCTAAAGAGATGCAAACATGGTGGCAATGGATATAAGTAAGACCGATGTATGTATGCTATAATTAGAGCGGCTGGGATAGCACTTTGCAAATGAAATGTGAAGTTTCGACCACTGACTGTCAACAGAAAGGCAACCTTTGAAACCCTTGCGTACGACTGGCCCTTGGGACCCCCCTTCGTCAAGTCACCTGTCTTAAGACAGAATTTTTTTTCTGGCTCCCTTGCGATTCCATCTTGGACAAGTCTGACTGTATAAAATTTATCTAAATTACAATTAAATGTAAAGCAGATTTATATATCCACTTACCATAGTCTGTGCCAAATATTGACAACGTCATTGTGTTCACATCCAACAGATGAGGTTAAAATGCCCCTCCTGTACCTGGAATTATAATCAACACGACATCAAGGTGAGTAATTAAAAGAGCAATAATAAGTGATCATTTCTATTATTCTATTTTTATACAAAGTGTTTAGATAGTATAAAGTATAGATTACAGAACTTGCACTCGCTCACCACTACCCCTCCACCCCATCCCCTTTATTAACAACTGAAGTTAGGCTATTTAAGGTTAGCTCTAACACTAACACTTGCTTGGGTGAATGTGTAAAATAATATATATATATATATTTTAGATTCTTCTTTCTATAAATTTCTCTAACCTAAACTTAACCAGGCGAATCCATCCATACTCTCAGTCTCAGTCTTCGATTCTAGATCGTGCCTGAGCTTGAGAATCACTTTATCGCGTCTCAATTTATCACGGGAAGCCGCTGGGGCTGAACAATTAGGCAAAAATGTTCTCGGCCAGAAAGGAGCGGGAACAGTCTGAGATGTGGACTCTGTAGCACAAAGTGTAGTGCTAGAAGTAGTGTGATAGTGGTGAAGTGAGTGTACCAGTACTCCGTTCTCAGTATCAGGTAGTAGGTAGTACACTGTAAACGTGAGGACATACTCAGTCTAAAGCCAACTCAATGCTCAGTACAAGAATCAACCATGATACTCTCAACTTTACTTTTACTCAACTAGATACTTAGAAGTTTATGAATCAGCTCGATGATTAACTTGATCGTCAGTGACACAAGCAAGACTTGAACTACAAAGTCTTGCTTCCCGATATGATGATAATATTAATTGACCATTTACTTGTCAACTGGTTCACTGTGTTGGGGTCATTGCAGTCGGAACATGTCCATCTCTGCTCCCCCCCCCCCTCTTCAGGATCCATCCCAGAGTCTGTCTGCTTATAGTCTTCATCATAATCTGGTTGGAGATCCGTCGGACTGGTCCGCACAGATGGCTGTGTTTCCCCTCTCCTCTTTGGATCCCCTTCTCCTTCAATCTACCTAGAGAGTGGGAACTGCTATCCGCCCTATTCTTCCTCAAATTTTCCATCACGGCGGTTAGGACGGTTGGTGGGTCCAGTGTCAAATTCCCCCCCACTTTTGCTTCTCCAGCCGGCTTGTCTGCTCTCTCGTTGCCGGTTACCCCCGCGTGGCCGGGGCAGAATATCCAGGCTGCTCTCCCTGATCGTAGCCTTCCAGTCCGCATACAGCATCCCTTTCTGTAGGCCTACCTTCTGTAGTGTGTTCATAGAGGCAGTAATGATTACTGCTCGCTGATGGCTTGTGTTCTTGATCCAGTGTAGAGCCTCACTTATGGTTTTATCTCCATACACATACTTGAGGTTGTCAGTGCAGTTGCTCCACTTTGCTCTTTCACTACTACCCCATTAACTCTGACACTGAAGGCCCAGCCCGATTTGACTCCTCTATGGACTGATCCATCCATGAAGATCACAGCATCTCCATGTTCGCTCTATGCTCTTCTATCAGGGTTTCAATTTCAGAGTTTGTAGCTCCAAGTGGCCAGTTGCGACATTTTCTACCCAATGTTGCCTTCACGACCCAATCCATGCCTCTCCTGATATCTTGTATCTGGCACCACTCATTGATGGTGTTTGTAGCTTGAGTCATCCATTCTGTGCCCCTCTTTAGCCTTGATGTCATCTGTCGTCCCACTTTCTTATGTAGAGGGTTCGTCTCGTCTGCGCTGACTCGCAGAAAGTGCCAGTTTGTGCCTCTTGTCTGCACATGGGAAGTCTAGGAAGTATCTCATTGCTTCAGTTGAGGTATCTCGTGTGCACCCCAGGATTACCCTCGTTCCTTCATTTTGTAACACCTCGAGTCGTTGCAGTTGCGCCTTTGATAGGGTCAAGAGTCTGAGCCCGTACTCTACGACAGAGAGTACCAGTGTCTGGCAGAGGATGACAAGGATTTTCTGGCTCATCTTAGCTCTGGCCACCATCTTAAGGGCTATCAGGCCTTTTCTCGCCCTAGAAATTGTTCTAGTATGTGATCTTTGCCAGAGAGGGTGCGATCATTTTCAACTGACAACTTAGATCTAGATCAGGGATGCCACTAAACTTTTTTGAAAATAGCTGAAAATCCACGCGCCACGGTCTCGCTAAATATGAATATCAATTTGAAACCCAAAGGGTGTACAAAGAGAGAAATAACAATCAAACATAAGCAATGGGTGTACATAGAGAAAAATGACAAACAAACAAAAACAATGGGTGTACATAGAAAGAAAATGATAACGTGGGGTTGTTGTTTTTTTCCCAACTCTAGATTCTATCTCGACCTCAATAATGGAATAGCGGATCAGGATCATAATACCGGAAATACCGGAAAAAAGCGGAAAAGTACATCCCTGCTAGATATACTAGACCGTCTAGGCATACTTACCCAATACCGGGTGCCCACTACTGATGACATGCGGCTAAACATAGAACGACGCACCTGCCTGATTGGCTGCTAATGTTAGTAATTTGATGTCATCACATCCTGGGGGAGGACTTCCGTAACGAGCGACCACTATGAGACAGAGCAGAATTGAGGGCTTGGGGTAGGGGTAGACGGTAGGGGTAGGGGTACGGTTAGGGTTGAGTCTAGGACTCTTCTTTATTGTGTTTGATGGGGTGGTCGCTCGTTATGGAAGTCCTTCCCATCCTGGGATACCCACAGACTATTTTTAGATGGCCATGGAGTAGAGAACCTTTGGAGATAGATGCCGCATATATGGAACGATATGATGGGTCAGTGGCTTGAAGTTATGAACCGATGAGTTTCGCATGATAAAATTTCACACTTGGACTTGGACATGAGGCGAGGGAAGATTATGCTACTGCTTGAATTTGAAATTGAAACACGGTTAACACAAAGACAATAAAGTGCACGAAAATTGCCGAAAAGACGCTGGATGATTACCCCCCCCCCGCCCGATAAACAATGCGCAAAGGCAAAGAGAACAGCAGCATCATTGGAGCACCGCATTATATCATATCACATTACCTGTATTCCTAGATCTACAGTCTACATAGATGTAATCTAGATATCTAGGCCTAGAAAGATTATATAGATTTAGATCTAGAAACTAGAGACAGAGATTTGCTTGAGGCTGAGGGGTATCCCGGCTGAGACTGAGGCACTTGAGCCTACCTGGCCTGACCTACCTTGCCTTCCTAATAAATAACTGAATCCCTGGAGGAAAGCTTGAACGACGCTTGTATTTAGCTTGGCTCCCACTTTTTAAATGAGATCCATAATAGCTCTAGATCTAGATCTATATTTCACGTAGCAAAAACATGCACTACTTATTGGTGATATTGATTGTTTACAGCACTGACGCATCGGTAGTGCAGGCCATGGTGCGTGCAGCTTTCGATTTCAAAGCTAGTCCCAGATTTTTTGTTAATATTAGATCTACTTCAGTTTAAAACGACATTGATGGGAAGCAATTTCCGTACCAGGAAAATCTGTAAATACTATTTGACTATTTTGTCTCACAACCAGGTGCATGTTGTCTATATTTACTGGAACAATAATGTGATCACTTTCTAGGACGATACAGAGATAAAATGGCAGTTGAATGGATAACAGCGAAACGCTGTGATAAACGACAAATCTGGGAGCAATATACGCATTGTTATTGTTCAAACGACTGCCCCGCACCGAGCAAACGCAAACAAAGCAGGGACTCGATAGAAAAACAAATTTGCCCGGTCGTGTGACCTGTGATATATATCATTACATGTATATACTATATGGTAGTAAAATTACTGTAACTTGATGTATAGAGATAATAGGAATAATCTCTTCATTTTCCTCATTAGATGATTCTGTTGTTGTTGTATAATGTTGGTCTACTTAAATTTGTGTTGCTTTTACCGTTGATTAAAGTTATTTGATTCTTTTCATTTGTCTTTTCGTTCCAGGCATAAATAATGTATCGAAAAAGCATTCACCAAAATTAGTAGGCTAATCGTTGCCCTGGCTGAGACAAAGTGAAAAACATGACAGGCATGAGTATAATTAAAATTTATAGTCTTCCGCGCGCCGCTGTACTTTTACCAATGCTTTTACTTACGAAAATGCACCGACATCTTGAGCGAAGATCCCTTCAAGAGAGATTGAGTTGGGATGCACGTCTGCGCATATGGTAATAATATATTTCGCCAGACATTGCTTAAAACAACGCCCATTATAATGGGACTGGCCTAGGCTACACGACTAATGCAATACTAAAATAAACAAACACATCAAGACAAAAAGAGGGGAGAAAAATGGCGACGACAGGTAACATTGCAGAAATTAATCAAGGTAGCAAGGAAAAAGATGTTTTACAGGAAGGAGTGAAATGTAGGCCTAATATTGACAATTGCACACTAGCTGAGCAAGAAAAGTACAATAATAAGCATGCTACACTTGTAGGCTTACTCAGGGTATGGGGAGGAGTAGGGGCTGTGTTCAGTCTGTCGACTTTGTTATGTTTTCATTCATGCGCGCGCGCGCGCGTGCGTGCGTGTGTGTGTGTGTGTGTGTGTGTGTGTGTGCACGCTCGCGCGTGTGTGTTTGTATGTGTGTGTGTGTGTGTGTGCAC
>NW_004797720.1:523355-524687 GCF_000002075.1 Aplysia californica | reverse complement strand
AGGGTGGTGAAAGAATGAAAGAAAGACGAATTGGTTCAAAAGGTAGTCGTGACATTTAGCTGGTCGGACTATGAAAAACAACCCATCGAGTGATCAGCAAGTGTAAATGATTGGCTTATAAATTCATTGCTTTTATTGCTGCATGTGTTCCGCCGCACCGCCTCCCCCCCCACTCTCCTCCAAAAACAAGAACCAGTCCTTCAATACGACAAACCGAGGGCGTGGTCTTTTTAGGGCTGAGAAAATTGTTATGGTTGTTTGTTTCGTCTTTGGCTAGCCAGTTTTCTTTTAATTTTGTTTCGATTTAAACTAAAAATGAAAAGAGATTTCAAGGAGTTCCCATTTCCCATTTCAACCTTGATTTCCTTGTATGCACGTATGCCTCTTGGAATTATGTTTGTATTGCGAGGACGCTTATTGATTTTGATTTTATTTATTTATTATTTTGTTTTGTTTTGCACGTTTGCTTGCTTTGGGTAAGTTTATCAATAGTTGTTGTTGCTGTTGTTGTTGCTGCCAGTTACCATGGTCTCTTAAGCTAAGGAAGTAACTACTCTTTGGCGGCCATTTTCTCACAAATTTTACCTCTGAAAACAGGAGACCCCCACCTCCTTCTTTTGCAAATATCACGACTTGTATTCAAGATAAATGGACATTTTTTTCTTCCAAATAAAGACAAGTGAACAAGCTTTAGGATAATACCAATAACTCTACATGCCCCAAAATTGACGAGAGCCTGATTCCACCACGCTGCCTCCCAATTTTATACAGTTTGGAAAGTAATCTTTAGGAGACGGGAGCGGGCATCAATTGTACATAGTGTACCAAGTTACAGACAAACTGGCCACCAGCATTATTGATACGCATCCTTCATAAAGGCATTACGCACTGAACTCATACTTACTTAACTACAATATTACAGCAATACGTACTCAGATGAAACTAGAAAAAAACGAAACAAAACAAAACAACATCCTTAATCATATTTTGGTGGGAAAAAAGTAGGCCCTCTTGAAATCTTTTTGAAACCATTGATTGGTGGGTATCAGATTGTATGTTATGAAGCTCGACGCTTGTACCACTCAACGTTTGTTTACCGGTACGGTACTTAAAAACTCTTGATTTCAATCGTATGCTCTTAACTCTACAGCGTCCTGCCCAGAGAGCTTACGACAAAGAGCTCTTTACTCCTGACTGCAACACCCCCCCCCCACCTCACCCACCCACACTGGACAAATTTGTTTAATTTTTAAAAGGAAAGAAAGAAAGAAGGAGAGTCGAAAAGGAGAAGTGATCGAAAGAACAGAAAATCAATGCTTTACAACCGTTTTT
>NW_004797720.1:520390-522454 GCF_000002075.1 Aplysia californica | reverse complement strand
GCGCGTGCGCGGGGGGTGGGGTATATTGCAGTACCAGCAAGTGGACCGCAATTCCTGATGTCAGGCGTGAGGGAGGCAGAAGAGGAAGAGGGACGGACGAGTGACGTAGTATGTCCTCCCTGCGACACCAGGACACCCACCACTCAAAGCCCTCACTCGGCACCGACAGACAGAACGGGAAGTTGACCAGCAGTCACATAACGACAGACGCGTGGAGCAGCGGTGGAGCGAGGGTCGAATGATTGGAGTATGCGAACCACGATCTGTGGCCAGGGAACTTCCCTCTTGTTGGTTATCTGTTGTGCTGTCGCTTCCTCAGTTGCCCGGGTGAGTTTTTCGGTACAGGCCTGCGCTCCACAGGTGATAATTAATGTTTGAGTCATAATAATAAATATGATCTATGGGGAGTGAGGAAAAGGCCATTGTACGTTTGATTATCATCTAAAAATTGTGTGCGGTATATAAGTCTACTTTGACATTATTATTTGTCTTGTTCGAAGTGCGCTGGGTCACAGAAGTGTTTAAAAAATGACAACAAAAGCCAAAAAACAAACACAACAAAACACCACCAACAATAACGTCCTCGTGTACATCTAGATACTTTGGTATATTGTTGCCAGCGTTGAATTAGCCGAGTTTTGCAATTACTTTTTTTGCCGTACTTTTTAGCATGCTTTATTTACGTCCCTTTACCTGCGTAGAGCTGTCTTTCCTTTCCGTATAAGAGGTAATAAGTACATGAGTAATAAAATGGGATCGTTGGTCCTCAAAATTAAGGGTATGTATATCTTTATCACTATCGGGAAAATGACATTTGACATTGGGATGAAAAAGAATGTCTTGAAGTTTATGACAAGCGGAGCGATAGTCTAAACCACCCCCCTCCCCAAACAAAAAAACAGAAAACGAACAAACAAAACAACAACAACAACAACAACAACAACAACAACAACAACAACAACAACAAACAAACAAAACAACAACAACAACAACAAACAAACAAAAACAAAATCACAAAAAACCAACACACACAGAGAAAAGAAACAAATAACAACAATCAGAAGAAAAGAAAAAGACAAATTGATTAAAGTTTCAACATCACTACAATACCCCACCCCTTTTGAACAAACGAAAAAAAAGACTAGAAAAAGAAAAAGATTTTAACAATTGTTTCTAGTTTGTAGTTAGTGAGGCAGTGCACTAGATCTATACATTTTTCATTTAACCGATTCGAACCCGTCTCCACTTGGGCGAAGAGGAAAAGCTGCCACCTAATACCGATTAACTCACAAACTTACGCCATGAAAAAAATCTGAAACGATATCTCAAGTTCTCTCCGAGCAGGCGTAGCACTTCATATCCTCCAACAAAATAAATAGTTTCCTCCTATCAATTTTTCAAAAGAGCCCCAGATCCCTTTATCGCCTGTCTAAAATCCAGCGATGTAATAACTTTGGCGGGTAGACAGGGAAATTCTATATTAGCGTGTAAGTACGGAGGATTTGGCCTGATGAGCTACGCTAGAGGTAAATGGTTTTCTGCTCCACGAGAGCAATGGGGCGGCTTTTTCGGCCCCCATTGATAACTAAGCTGTTTTCAACGTTGGCCCAGAGTGGAAAGCTAAGCGGTAACCAACCCAGAAATCTCGACCCGACTTTCCTTTGATTCTAATCAGGATAGGCTAACTCAAAAATCCGTTAGACTTTACTTGGTTTCTATCTCAATTCCAGCAAACTTTACGGACTGAAGCGTTGAAAAATGTTTTCGCCAATATAAATTATTATATTGTTCGTTAAGTTCTTAGAGTGCGGGGCTATCCTGACTCAAAGTCTGACAGAATTTAGAACCTGGCGTTTGAACCAAAATCGTGGTCTTGTTGAATTTTGTTTTGTAGATCTATATCGTGTAAGCCAGTACCGTGTCCCGTTGTACCCATCGCTTCCTTGCAATTACATATTTCTATCTGACATTTCTTATCGTTTTGAGTTACTAAGACCATGAGGTCAGAAACCAAATTGTGAGGCAGCGTGGTGGAATCAGGCTCTCGTCAAAATTATCAAAGTG
>NW_004797720.1:519198-520290 GCF_000002075.1 Aplysia californica | reverse complement strand
CATTTTTCCACAGGTTTGTGGATTTTTATGAAACTTTTGTTTTTTTGGCTAAACGCCTTTCATGCCCATTGAAAAACTCATTTCAGTGTGGATTTTTCTGAAAAACGTTGATTAAAAACACAAAAGAGGTAAATTTTCAGTTACCACGGACTCTTAAGCCAAGGAAATAACTAATCTTTGGCGGTCATTTTCTTAATAATTTTACTTCTGAAAACAAGTGACCCCCACCTCCTTTTTTCGCAAATATTTTGACTTGTATTCAAGATAAATGGATATTTTTATCTTCGAAATAAAGACAAGTGAACAAGCTTTAAGCTGATACCAATAACTCTACATGCCCAAAAATGGACGAGAGCCTGATTCCACCACGCTGCCTCACACACAAGTATGTTCTATCTGCTCCAGGTTCTAGATCTATCAACATAGCAAGATTATTCAGAAGTTATTATTTGAAAAAGTTTGACATAATATTGTGAAACGCAACATTTTTACGTCAAATTTCTCAAAAACTAGGTAGGCCTACTGAACAGACAGAAAATTGCAATTCTAAGGTATTGAAATGTAATTATAAATGTGGTGAAATTCAGAATGGACTTTGCTTTGTATCACTTGCGCCCATCAGATATACATGTAATGATTACCCATTAAGAAAAACTCCACCCCACCCCTTCACACATGATTTGAGATACATTATAGCAAATCGTTTTACAGTTATGGGTCTTTTTCATCCTTTGCCAGCGCTTAGTTCTTGAGGCGATGTCATTTGTCAATGAACCGAATGACCCCTTCGGAAAACCATCATTTAACAATAATATCATTGGTTTTATTTTACTTTCTTTCCGTGCACAACTTACGTTTTTCTCAGTAAAAATGCGCAAGAGTTCAACCATGTCTCTAAAATTCAATGAGTAATACAATTTGGGAGGGTTAAGGAGAATAGGGGCTGGTTTTAAAACAGTACGTTGTTAAGGCAGAAAATGGGATCTTTTGATTGCCTCTACGCACCTGTTTCTGGGCGAATACTTCTGTCGTTACTTTAACAATTTCAAACAGCTAATTTTATCCTGTTATAATTTGTTGTTCCCCCCCCCC
>NW_004797720.1:516030-517582 GCF_000002075.1 Aplysia californica | reverse complement strand
CACACACACTCTCTCTCTCTCTCTCTCTGTCTCTCTGTCTCTCTCTCTCTCCAACTCCCCCTTTTACTGGGTCTCTGAAAGAGATTCTTTTTAGTAAGAAGTACAAAACGTGTTGTGCTCACCCCATTCCACTCTCCGCGTCCATCTCTGTAGCGTATATAATAGGAATATTATTACAATACACTTCGTTGAACTATCGCAAACAGGGTCCTCCTTCTTGCTTTTCTCTCTGTTGTCTTGCTATTTGACCTTTTCTCTGCACTCAATGGCCTTTATTGTCTTGATGTGCGTCTTCTTCTGGTCTTAAGAGTCACGGTGCTTCACCCCCCCCCCCCCAAGGAGCTTACAACAAACTTACACTCCTCCTTACTTTTAATCTCCTTGACCCCCCCCCCCCAACACACACACACACACACATACACCCCCCTCACAAAAAAAACCCCGAAAAAATTGCTGAGGGGTCACGTGATGGTTGGGTACAAGTTCCAGCGGTGATTAAACTCGATATCTGGATGGATCAAGCAAATTAAAAACAGATTCTACGATACCTGAATGATGAAAAGGAAGGAGAGAGTGAGGAAGGAGTTGAGTGGTGTTAATAGTTTATTAACAAACCCTGTGAACTCTTAGACTACGTAAACCCAGACTAAAAGTGGGATGGCTTTCTCGGACGAACAATATTTCCATTACCGGCTCGAAGAGAAAAACGTCTTGGCTTTTTAAAATTTCTTTTACGAAAACCGGAAGCGCCTGCTCTAGATAATGGAGAGAACTTCAGAAAACTCCTCTGGCTTCAGTGGTAATCCCAGCCTACTGTTGTCTCGGTCTGCCCCTTTTGAGCCCCAGAGCCGGGGGTTCACGGTGAACTGAACACTGAACTTGGGGTGGACATTTCGCAAAGCTGGCGAGCAAACAGTCGATACCTCTCCACGGTGCAGTGGACCAGAAGATCGTGATCCCCCTGTTTACGTCACGGAAGCGTTTGCTGCTGAGGAAAGGAAAGAACTAGAAAAGATTACGCCCTTCTTCTTCCTGGTAGATGAATGGGGTACTGAGTGGCCTGCACTAATTCATAGAGTGGCGATTGAGAATTTGTAACAACTCCCAACGTCTGGTTCAAATAAATGACTTGATCACATTTGCTAGTTGTCACAGTTCGGCGTATTTTATTATTATTATTTTTAGCTTGTGGAGGGAGGCGAAAAGGGGAGGGGTAAAAGAAAGCCCGCTACAATTACTAGTCATCTACAGGTTACCAGCACCGATTGCAACATAACTCAAAATGTGTTGGACAAAGGCTTACAAACCACCCACTCTCTTACTCTTCCAGAAAAGGCACAATACTTTTTAATTAAAAATTAAATACTCCAAGACGGTCTCATACCGGGCTTTCAGCTGATTTGATACCCCGGGGAGGAGGGCGGCCCAGAAAGTTTGTTTCTTCATCTGTTAAATCACGCGGTGACGTTGAAAAGAGCGCTGTAAGCAAACCGGCACTTTAGGATACACGAATTCTCTTTAAAAGAACAGCCCGCCCCCTCCCCTTACACCC
>NW_004797720.1:514015-515028 GCF_000002075.1 Aplysia californica | reverse complement strand
TGAGTGTGTGTGTGTGTGTGTGTGTGTGTGTGTGTGTGTAGGCTGTTTTCTTGGAGTCCAATACTTGAGTGTCTTGACATCATTAGGCATCCCAAAAAGAAATGGGATCGAATTCCCGCCTTCTGACTGCAACATCACCGTAACGGGTGTTTGTATATTATTATCTGTGGCGACTTTTCCTGTTACGTTTCACCAACAGATCTATCAATTCAAATGCTGCTCTCGTGGCTTAGAGGTTAAGGTTTTTGCCTCTCTTTCAATAGGTCTCTGGTTTGAATCCGGACAACGACGGAAAATTTTCTTCATTAATATTTTCTCCTTTCACATCCTTTCCTGCTCTAGAACAATGTTCTGTCGTCTGCTTTCGTCTCCACTTTCTGCACCCGCCCCCTCACCTCCTTTGCCCCCTCCTCTGGGCTCCTGACTCTTTCTGCAGCCATTCTACTGCTACTCCTGGGCTCCTTCTTACTGCTGTCTTTCCGCCACACCCCTGATCTTATGGTAGGAAAGATCTACACCTAGCCTTCTCGGACAGGGGCGAAAAATCTCAGAAGTCCCGTGTGCAAGTTGCGCACGTTAAAGATCCTTGGTGGTCCCAAAATCGATAAGAGTAGGCTTCGGCCGCCACCCGGGCAAAATACAAAATGTCGTATGAACTGAAAATGTTTAAAGTGTTTCGCGCGCTCATATGACCTTATGCAGTTGCGAGCGCCGTAAAACACTTCCCAAAAACAAAACAAAAAGTCTATTAAAAAACTAGCATCTAAAAATAAGGATGTTTTTTTATACCCTTCACAGAGAAGTGTTAAAGAGGAGTACCGTAACGCCACTGAAGAAACACTCTAGAGACATGTGTCATAAGTGTCATGGGAGAAGTATTTCGGGCACTGATGTTTTTATGTGTCCCCTTGTCGACTGAAGGCATGCCAAGCAACGGCTCCAACACAGCTCAGATTCGATATATTGGGGCTGAACAATTATATTTCTTTCTTTTTTATTTGTTTAAAATTAAT
>NW_004797720.1:507326-513244 GCF_000002075.1 Aplysia californica | reverse complement strand
CCAAAAAAAACCCCCCAAAAAAACCCCAACCCCAAACAAACAAAAAAACAAACAAAAAACATAAAAAAGAAACAACAACAACAAAACAGGCAAGGCGGATGACAAGAAAATGTTTTGTCGTGCGGCCAAAAATTCGTGGCACAACTTATTGTCAAATATTTCCTCAGCTATCGAACGTGGACTCCAGCTTCTGCGCAATGACTTGTATGAATTTGTCTTAACATATCAATATTTTTGTAATAACACATGTGAGCTATTTTCTAGAAAATTCCTAAATAAATACTACAAAAAAATTCAGGTGGGTCATGGTTTCTACAGATTTTACAAGGTTTACAGCTGGGGCAATATCGCTATTAAAAGCAAGTCTGACATTTTTGTCTAATCGTGACACTATCTTTATTGAACGCGTGTTTTGTGAACCTTTAGATCGAGAATCTAGTGCAAAAATGTGTTATTAATTTCTTGTAACAAGTATTTTGCCTCTAAAAAGTGTCATTGGTGAGCTGTGACGAAAGCCATATTATAAGCGTATACAAAATATTAGAAGCGGGAAGTGCTGTGAATAATCTCGTTTTCCGCTTGACGAAGTTTATAATATTTTATATAAATTTATAAAGTAATTTTAAAAAATCAAACATCAATGTTGTAGTAGAAAAACTTGATTAAGTTAAGACAAATTTATACAAACTGCCGAGCAAAGCATGGATGACATTGATTCATCCGTTAAAGAGATATTTTTAGGATAAGTTGCGCCACGAATTTTTTACCGCGCTTTAGTAAACATTCTATAGTATGTTTATCGAAAATATTGAAGCAGAATGAACAGCATGGATTTAAGCTCTGTGTACACCTTGCTCTTTTCTCCCCTTTTGAATTTGATATTCATAAAGGCACCAAAATAGCTGTGTAAACAAAAGCAACGGTGTAATAATATAGACTGATCTTTTGTCGTGCAGTTCTCCGACTCCGAAGACAATTATTTTGTTTTGTTTTTTATGCGTAGGCTAGGCGCCATGGCAGTGATCTTTCTTGACA
The DNA here is from genome assembly GCF_000002075.1 of Aplysia californica. Classification (NCBI taxonomy): domain Eukaryota; kingdom Metazoa; phylum Mollusca; class Gastropoda; order Aplysiida; family Aplysiidae; genus Aplysia; species Aplysia californica. The sequence goes on along the minus strand of NW_004797720.1, from coordinate 512,209 downwards.
TAGATCTATTATGTTAAAGTCAAACGGTCCGAGCAATGTCCCACGATTCAAGTTCCGTTTTGTCAAATCAACCGGTAGTTCGTGTTTGTCGTCGGTTTGTGTTAGCTGCAGGGCATGTAATTCCTCTTGCTCATTGGCCGCTACGTTGACCAAGTAGACAGTCCATTAGCGAGTCACTGAACGTAACAGCAATTTACCACGGCTTTTGTTGACCACTGTTTGACGCATGTCGGGAACGCCATAACCCCGGAGCACAAGGTCAAGACTCCAATATTGACATTGCCACAACAGTAACCAATAAATGCCTTCTTCCGCCGACGGTAACGCTTTTGTACCAAACGTAAAAATAGGTCTCTACAAACGTCAAACAGGACTCTGATTTAGGACTTGTATAGCTCTCTTTTGCGTAATATACCTTCTATCGAGTGAATTCGTGGTTAGTCTGTCCATATTTTCTTTCCGTTCTATTTGTTGGTAATGGGTTTTTTCATGTTCGTTCACGTGCATTTGTCTGGTCGCTCAGTCACACTTTCTTTTTCTCAAAGATTAAAGTCTTCTTCTTGTAGTTAGAGTATCGAGTATAGTTAGAGGCACTTGTCTCACACACACCAGTAGGCCTATATATGCACTTGGAAAGGGATAAATGTATTATCGTTTAAAAAGGTGCAAGCGAACGTTCGTGTGTGCATGTGTGTGCGCGCGCGCGCGCGTGTGTGTGTGTTTATGTGTGTGTGTGTGTGTGTGTGTGTGTGTGTGTGTGTGTGTGTGTGTGTGTGTGTGTGTGTTTGTGTCTCTGTGTTTGCCTGCGTGTGTGCGTCTGTGTGTTCGTGTGTAAGCACGCGTGCTTGAGCAGAGTCTGTGGAATAAGATGGTCTACTTGTGTCATACTTTAATCTTTTCATGTTTTTTGCACACGAAACGTGTATTCGAAGACCCGATGTCAAAGCATAGTTTGACGTGTACCATTCACTCGACCGTTCACTTCAAGAAACCCGCGACTTTTTCTAAAATTGAACTCTTTTTTTCTCCCCTTTCCATTGCCACAGATCTTTCTTCATCACATATCTTTTTCGATTTGAGGATCGGAATGTAAAAAGTTGCGTACGTGGCATACAGGTTTCTTGAAGAAACCGTCACACTGTTCTTCGGTGACCCACTGGCTTCGAACGAGTCTCCTGTCAAATTGTGATCATTGTAAAAGTGTTATTAGACTAGCGTTACGTTAGGCTGGTCTTTTAGCACAAGTAAATTGAGACTTGAAAGTCGTGGAAAAGTGTGTAGAGTGTAGTTTTTTTATTGCCAGACTAAATTAGCATCATATTAACGAGGACAAAAGGAACCTTAGGCCCCTATTTGCTTTAAAAAAATGCAAATAAGCTTATGTTACATCCCAATCAACACATTTTTGGAGGCCAGCTACTTCGACCTTTCCTGTCAGGGCCAACCCGGATACATTCTACTAACAGACAGGGATACATTGTACTAGCAGACAGGGGCGGACACTAGATTAAAAGCAAATACACGAAAAGAAAAGATAAACCACCAACAACAACAACACCAAACTTGCCCCCTTGTAATAATGTTGAAAAGATTGTACTTAGTCAATGTATCGCAGTTTTTTAAACATTTCAACTTTCTTTCTTATTCCCAGGTCCATTTATCCAGTCTCTGAGGAAACCAAAGTTGGATGTTTAATAAACACAAACGTTGTTTTGGAATACCAGCCTTGGGTATCATCGATGCAAGTAACACTGTGCTAACGCAGAGCTTAAGTTGGAGTCTCAGTTCTCGAGTAAATGATGATGACAACGTAAGGTAACACGAACAAATAATGTTCTGAGATTTATCGGATTCAAACACAACAACAACAACAACAACAACAACAACAACAACAACAACAACAACAACAACAGCAACAACAACAACAACAACAACAACAGCAACAACAACATAAACTTGGTTCAGCCAAATGCGTCACGTATCTGGCCGACAGAAAGCGACGTAAAATTCGTAGACAGCAACATGGGGGTCGATTCGGAAGGAACAAAGTATAAACTCACTCTCGACCTGCACGGCTCGGAGCGCCGTCGACCTCAGACCTCTCAGAGCAGAGTCCCTTCTTCTCCCAGCAGCTTATCCTCGTCTTTTCGCAGCTATCAAGACACGTCCAGGGTGAGTTCTGCGTCCAGGGAACCCGGCGAGCACAAAGTGAAAAAGAACGTCTTCTTTTCCAACGAAACAAGCAGCGGAAACACGGACAACTTCGACCAGTCATCTAACGCTAGCTCAGACAATGGCGTATTCCCAGATCGCAGATCTCCGGTTAGGTCGAGCACCGTGTCATCTCCCCGCGGTACACCCATAAGAGCGGTGGCTAAAGCGACCAGAGACGCTTGTAACAATAACCACGCAAGTAACTCTCGCAGTGGTTCAAAGACAAGGCGGCCACCTTCATCTCGACCTGCGACGGCAAGTACCGATACTACCTTACGAAGAGGTCGGAGTGCAAAAACCCGTCCCACAAGTCAGGGACAGCCGAGCCCGAAAGGCTCTGAAAATGTATTTGAGGAATCAAAAAGTACTTCAGCCCGTTCATCGAGGAGGCGGGTGTTGACTGGAAAGACAAAAACTCCCGTTAAAATGGAGAAAACATCTGTCCACAGTGATGATGATTCGGACTCTGACGCCAGTTCTACAGAGCCGGCGAGTTCCCCCCGAACTCTAGCCGGCTCTCTCCCACAGAGTCCAACCTCTGCTGCTGAACTAGCTGCTCTGAGCAGTTCACAGAGACAGGCATGGGCACAGTTCGAAACCCACGTGAAAAATATAGACGACTCAACCGAACTCATCTCTCGACAGCCTCGGAAAACGTTCCACGCCAGTAACGCCTTTCAGTCGGTTATGTACGATCTTTACGGAAACACCGAGTACGGGAAATCCCGGGGGTTCACCAAATTTTCTACCAGAGTGGGTCACGTCGCTACGTTTGCTTCTCGATTTATTGGAAGAGTAAAAAGTCTGAATGCCCAGCGGAACGAAGAACAAGAAGACGAGGAAGAATATTTCGAGGATGAAGTGGATTTCCAACCAAGCAGAGAGACAGTCGAAAACGCCAAACGAGGCTGGAAAATCTTACGGCAGTACGTGCAAGAACTGGCGGCGGAAAAGCGCATGAGCCAGACGACACTGACGTGGAATATGTTACGTCACACCATCAAAGGCCTTAGCAACATGGAGCGCGCCAGATACGACTTGTACCGTCGCTACGGCATCATCCCCACTGTGCTGAGTGACGGTACTGTGGTCCAGGAAAACAGCATGCTCAGCGAGAGGGCGCGCTCAGCGCAGGCCAACAGGACGGGGTCCATCCCGAGCAACCAGAGCAGGGGTAGGTTCAGCAACAGCGCCACCGTTCGGAGACCTTCCATGTACCAGCCATCTATCGGTGGGTTTTCAGGGCAAATGACCCAGAATAGATACACTATTTCACGATAATGTGGTATATTCTATACTCCAGGATCATTGCAAGGTGCATGTGGACGAGGCATGCAGGGTTCGAGGGTGTGTGTGTGTGTGTGTGTGTGTGTGTGTGTGTGTGTGTGTGTGTGTGTGTGTGTGTGTGTGTGTGTGTGTGTGTGTGCGTGTGTGTGAGTGTGAGCCTCGAACCCCCGAACCTGCAGGCTTACGATACATGTGTAGTAATTACAGTAGCCTAACCACTAGACAACCGACACCATAATGTTGATTGGACCACGAACTACCAGTGAAATCTAACTACAATGTATCTTCAAAAGACAAGAATAAATGAACAGATGATGTGGGGAATACATTTTATAGATCTATTGAGCGTTTTAAATTATACCGCGTTCTTCTTGGACTACATCCAGTCCAAAGAAATATGAAAGCCTCTAGCTTGGGACTACCAGCGACCCACTGCCGATATTACAAAATGAGACATCAGATTACAGGAAGTCACAATAGATACGGTATCAGACAGACATACCACTATAATATTACCGAAGAAAAAACGTCTGTTTGAGCCCACGATTCGAAACTACATGTAATTTTTACCATGAGCGCACACCCAGGTTTTCCACTCTCTGTACGGCCCCATTTGCACCACCGTAGCGTCATTCCCAAGAAGTGTTTAATTTTATCATAATATTAATATTATTTTAGGAAGGGGGAGGGGGAAGGGGTCGGAATTCATTTTCACCCCACCACCTCCCCTTCTGACCGCTAGTACTAGTGAAAAGAGCCGTCTGCAGGAAAAAAAAACAACTACAGAAAAATACAACTTAAAATAGTTGTAATAAGTTTGGTATGCGGCATACCAATAATTCTACAATTAATTTTATGTTGTCTTTCGAGATTTTTCTTGGAATATGCTACTTTCCTTGCACACCCACGACAGAAACTCCTTCTGTTACTCCATGCTTTGGGCGTATGTGCGTTTATTCACGCGAGAAGCCACCTTCGCAACCCACGAGTGTACAAACCAAAACTTCACGTTGTTTTTTTTATTGTTTTGTTTTGGCTCAATTGTTCCGACTTCACCCATAAATTATTCCTCTACCCTCTATTCTTTCTCACTGTCAACAAATAAAGACTTGTTCTCTGTCATTGATGCTGTCAACAAAAGGTGTCAGGTGCCGATGACAATGGCAGATGATTTTTCTTTTTGCGAACTAACACTACTCAAGAGCAGAAACTAGTTCTATTATTAATGTCTTCAACGAACACACGGACACGCCTTCTACTGTGGATTTCAAAAGTAGGAACTAACAATAATTCAAGGATACAATTACTAGATCTAGAGGGAGACGGGGTGACAGGCAATAATTTTGTTGTTTTGAAACTGCGCCCCCCTCCCTCCCCCGCCC
>NW_004797720.1:501231-506727 GCF_000002075.1 Aplysia californica | reverse complement strand
CCTTATGCAGTTGCGAGCGCCGTAAAACCCTCTACCAAACTAAACTGACTGTTCTACATATGACTTTATGCAGTTGCGAGCGCCGTAAAACCCTCTACTAAACTAAACTGACTGTTCTACATATGACCTTATGCAGTTGCGAGCGCCGTAAAACCCTCTACCAAACTAAACTGACTGTTCTACATATGACTTTATGCAGTTGCGAGCGCCGTAAAACCCTCTACTAAACTAAACTGACTGTTCTACATATGACCTTATGCAGTTGCGAGCGCCGTAAAACCCTCTACCAAACTAAACTGTTCTAACCGCAGCAACGAGCACACCGACAGAGCAATCACTTGCCACACACATCGTAGATAAATGTGTCACAACGCGATGGAATCAAGCGCTCGTTAATTTTTTGTGCGTGTGGAATTATTGGTATCATCTGACAGCTGATTTATTTGCCTTGCTTCTAATGAAACAAATATCCATTTCTCTTGAATCGAGCACAAGATATTTGCGATTGAAGGAAGAGAGGTCGTCTGGTTTCAGTGGTGAAATTAGCGAGAAAATGGCCGCCAAAGTTTGGAAACTCCAATAGCTAAAGAGTCTTTGAAAACTGAAAAAATGGCATATTCTGTGCCTTTTATCAATGTTTTTTTTACTCCAGTAAATTTCTCTTGGAAGTGCGTTTTTATATGGATGTATTAGAGGTTAAGCCCCCCCCCCCCAAACAAAAAAACAACAAAAACAACTCGATAAAAATGTCTAAACTAACAGAAGAATGCCTGTTTCTCCGATTGTATTTTTTGACGAGCGCCTGATTTCACCACGCTGCCTCACAAATGTTTAGTAGGCCCAGAGCACGATTCGTAGCACTTAATCTTACACCCCCGGGAGGGATCTCTGGAAGCTTAGAGTGACCCCCGCTGACATTACGAAGCTCTTTGCACAAAAGAGTGATTAAAATTTAAACTTAAACCATGATCCAACGAAGCCCATGGATTTTACGATCAAGGGATTCTCGACACGAACACGCTTTGTTCTCGTCCACTCTCTGTAGAACTTGTACCCTGATGTATGAACATGTTCACTTTTCCTTTTACATGCAGGCTGGTTCTGAAACTAATTCTATTGAGAGGCGATGAATTCAAGACACGTCTTTGGCACATTCACTGATTTATGGAAATGTCCCCGTTTCCACTTTCGTGGGAATTGGGTTCTAGAATCTAGGGCTTTTGTGTGGTTGAAAAACTAATAGAGTGGCAAGAAATATGTGAGCCATGCTCGTGTTTTGTTCTTCCTCGTCTTTCCTCTGGTTTTGTTTGTGTGTTTTAGGATAAAATATTATTACATGTAATGCAGAGTGGTATGTGAGCACTGGCGCATATAAAATATAAATAAATAAATATATAAATATGTATATATATATATATATATATATATATATATATATATATATATATATATATATATGTGTGTGTGTGTGTGTGTGTGTGCGTGTGTGTGTGTGTGTGTGTGTGTGTGTGTGTGTGTGTGTGTGTGTATGTGTGCATGAAACAGCTGAAGTTTCTTTATTATTGCTGATGCCTTGAGCATGTATTAAATTTAAAAAAAAAATCTTTCTCAGATTGCACAATAAAGCCGTTAACAAGAACACCAGGTCGTTATTGTTTTTCATTACCATTCTGAGTTTGATTGGTGAACTTCACGTCTGGGGTATTTGAGGCATCACAAACATATACTGCATTCTGACAGTGATCTATTTACTTCACTGGACGTAATTGATTCTTTTGAAGATCTTTCTGAATTCGATGTTGGTAATGACGAGGATTAACCTGAGTGGGATATGGAATGTGATTCTGACGATGATATGAATGTCAGCAATATTGTCCCGGAGCTCAGACAGAGGGCCACGGTAGCCTCAGGAGGTCAGGGCACAAAGAGCTAAATAACTATGGTAAGAAAAGTCTCAAATCGACTCTCAACACAGCATCCAGCTATAAGACGTTGATTTTAACCCCTTCTCTGTCTGGACTCAAGACTCAAGGCTGTCTTGTTACTCTTTGGCAGGGAATCCTGGCAGTGAAAGGGTTTCAGAATATCAGCGAAGAAAACTTGAACTCAGTTTCCGCATGGTGTTTTATCGGAACTGAAGTGGCGAACTTCCGTCGGTTTCATTTCTTCACCGGGAACCCGTACCAAAAAGTTGTTTTTTTTTACCTCTCTGATGAAGAAAAAATACAACAAAATAAAGTTAAAAAAAAAAAAAAAAGATTCTGTGGGACTCGGCAGCGAGGGATCGTACTCTCGACGTCTTGCTAACAAAGAGTAGAGTCGCTGTTCCCCGGTGCTCCGGATTATACAAACTGCCGTATCTAGTACTAGCTCATCCCACTGTGGACGTCCGTAGATTTAATCAACGCTCAACTAGACCGACATCTACGTTAGATTTAGAAAAACTAAATGTAGGAAATAACGTGTTTTTGGGGGGTATTTTTCAAAGCAGGCGCCACTGGAAGGCGCCACTGGAGATCCTACTTTTTTGCCTTTCCTTCCTTTTCTGTCTAGATCACAGAACTCGTAAGTGTAGAATTCTGTGGTCTAGATCAAGGCATCCGAGAATTAGTTCCGGTATCCTCGGTCTAGAATATATCTGTCTTGCTTTTTTCTGGCACCAATGACAATGATGATATTCTCCTTGTTTTAGTAAAAGTTTTACAGCATTTGCAACACAGTTAGGTCATTAAAGTATCCACGATTAGAGGTGTTACAAGACAGTAACAAATACAAAAAAGAAGGTGAGATAAGGACGATAGATGCTTGATAGGAAAGAAGGAGGTGAGATAAGGACGATAGATGCTTGATAGGAAAGAAGGAGCAAACCACACCAGAGCACTCGCCAACTACCCACATAATATTATTCAGACAACCATCTCAATACTTTTTTAAAAAAAGAAAAAAAACCCATCCTTCAGTAACTCCCCCCCCCCTCCCCCGCGACCCCAAAAAATATTACAAAAATAAATTAGCAAAGTAGCCTCAAATGTCTTACAAGACTCAACAGAGATTGTTAACTGTCAAATTCTCGTACAAAAAATAAGTCTAAACAAACCAAACAAAAGACAAAACAAAAACAAAACAACAACAATAACAACAACAACAACAACAATAACAACAACAACAAACAAACTGAATGGATTTTTCCCACGCTAACGGACATCTCCACCAAGATAATCCAATCAATTAATAGGGCGAGAAACTAGGACTCCTCGAAGATGACAAAAATGAAAAAGTAAAACACAATAGAAAGAAAAAATGAATAGTGAGCACTGGGATGAACAAAACAAAGCCATGAAATCAAATAGAAATAGGTAGGCCGAAAAAAAAAAAAAAACAACAACAAAAAACAACAAAAAATTTATTTATATATATATATATATATATATATATATATATATATATATATATATATATATAGAGAGAGAGAGAGAGAGAGAGAGAGAGAGGGGGGGGGAGAGAGAGAGTGAGAGAGAGAGTGAGAGAGAGGGAGAGAGAGAGAGAGAGAGAGAGAGAGAGAGAGAGAGAGAGAGAGAGAGAGAGAGAGAGAGAGAGAGAGAGAGAGAGAGAGAGAGTGGGAGCCAAACCAAAAAAAAAAGAAGAAAAAAGTGTTTCCCTGGACATGTACAGAAGGCGGAAACAGCGAGAGTGAAAAGAAATAAACAAATAAAGTAGGTGGCTGCTGGTCATGGATCGATAGAATGAAATTTCCGTAGGCAGCTGAGAAAATACTAACAAAAGCTAAATGGAACTGTCTGCACAATATGTGAGCCTATAAATTGCTTTTACTGTGTGACCTGAATCAATATTTGACCACTAAAAGCGTATTGCTTTGTGACACGTAGACCAACTGGTATCAACCTCCCACGAGGTGACTGCCACACATAATTTATTCAGTCAGCTGTGAGCTATTTTCGTTCCACAATAACGTAAAATTCAGCTCTTGGGGATGTTGACTGAAACTGATATTGTACGTTTAACGCCCCCCCCCCCCCCCTGCAACACTGTCAGGTTATTTTAGAAGCTGAACCTCCAAATTTAATGTCCGTTTCCGACAGGACCAAGCTAAGTAGGAAAAATATCATGGAATGTAAAGTGCCTATTTTCCTAGGACAATAAGGTCGGACCGAGCTTTGCCTCGAACCCAAACCCACAACCTCACAACCACGTGTGCGGTGGCCTAACCACTAGGCTACAGACATCACGATGGTGACTCGATCAGTAGCCTATTAATCAAATTTAATTTTTAAAAAAAAGTAAATGTCACCCTTTTAAAAACACCCAGCTGTGTCTGAACGGATGAAATGCACCAATAATTAGAAGTCGCCTGTCAAGAAGAAACGAGCAAAGGTAATAATAATAATAATAATAATAATAATAATAATAATAATAATAATAATAGATAGCATTTGTATAGCGCATATCCCCGCTCAATAGCAGGCTCGTATGCGCTTTACACTACATTATTACCCCAGCAGACCATAGTACACTCCGAAACATTCTCAGCTTCCCGGGAAGCATACAGTGCGAGCAGCTGATTAAGCGCTCAAACACTAACAAACTGACAAGATCTTTCGCTGTCTATAGCCGGGTACCCATTCCCACCTGGGTGAAGTGAGGAAAATTGGTGTAAAGCGCCTTTCCCAAGGACACAACGTCGGGCCCTTGACGGGATTTGATCCCACGACCTTACGGTTACGAGTCCGAGAGCCCACATGAGTCAGAAAAATAATCATTTTAGGGGCAAAAGATCACGCACCAAAACTGGTGACAATGTGTTTCCTATAAACCAGAGATATACCAGAGAGGGTTTACAGTAATGGTATTACTGTAAACTCCCTGGATATACTCGTATTCCATACCAATATCAAATTCATTAGCGCAAAAAAGTATATCTCTAACGTATTCAACTTGGCAGACCAGAAAAACGTGGTAAATACCGTTATAAAAATTCTCAGGGCCACATACGTGTATCAGGAATGTGTGAATAACAAAACGGTCCATGATTTATTCCTACATTGACAGTAACATGTAAGCCGGCCCCAGTCACTGAGAAAAAGCGATACACTTTATGTGAAAGTTTGGACAGGTCAGCCCTGAACCACTACAGGTCCTTGGGCAGCAAACTAAAGGATTATGTCGCGGATTCAAAGCAAAAATCTTTTATCTACACAATCTGAGACCAAGTTATGCTGACCAGTTGTCTTCTTGGGCGCCTTTATTTTCATGTCAAAACCGTCGCGTCTCTCTCGGTGGTTTGGAAACTATGCGTAGCATCCTCATACCTATGTCCCAGACAGCTTTTATCAACGCATTATAATGATATCTTTTGCAGACATGACATTCTTGCGGTAGGTTTTACCAGCGATGTAGCTTGAGCTAGACTATCAATTTTACTTGGGGCTAGGTGTACAGTTGTTCACAGCTACACTGTTCTTTGCACCCCCCCCCCCC
>NW_004797720.1:497113-501078 GCF_000002075.1 Aplysia californica | reverse complement strand
TGATAAAAACCAATCCACCAATAACCAACCACCAGAAAAGAAAACTAAATCCTAGGTCCTACCTTTAATATGTTCTGTAAGATAATTTACATGTATTTTTATCGGTAAATTTCTAACAAGCATTTAGATCGCATGCCTTGCCAAAGAAGAAACGTTGTCTTCTTCATTATATTTTTCTCGTTGTCTTCTTCATTATATTTTTCATAATTTACGAAAACCATAAATTGTTCTAAACTTCATTATATTTTTCATATTTACGAAACCATAATTGTTCTAAACCTTGTATTATAATAATAATGGACAACCGACGCGAGCACGTTTGTATAATAATAATAATAATAATAATAATAATAATAATAATAATAATAATAATAATTGCATTTATATAGCGCATAGCCATGCTCAAGAGCATGCTCTATGCGCTTTACAACTATTATTACCCCAGCAGACCCTCTGAAAACACTCAGAAACATTCTCGGCTTCCGCGGAAGCATACAGTGCAAGCTGCGGATTTCACGCGCTCAAACACTATCAAACTGACAAGATCGTTCACTGTCTATAGCCGGGTACCCATTTCCACCTGGGTGAAGTGAGGGAAAATTGTGCAAAGTGCCTTTCCCAAGGACACAACGTCGGGCCCCTGACGGGATTCGAACCCACGACCTTACGGTTGCGAGTCCGAGAGCCTAACCACCAGGCCACCGACGCCACATAATTGTTCCACGTCCTGAAAGGGCGTGTTCTCACAGACAGTGCAGCGTACAGTTTACTTTGTTATCATTGTGGCAATATGGCATGTTTACTTATGCCTTACAGGAGTACCTTTACGATCCTCCTTCAATGAGAGATTTATGACATGGATAATAGAATTAGACAGCTAGTCCTGGAACATTCTAATTTATCGGTCTTTGAGTTGTCACCTCCTCTTAAAACTTCTCTTTAAAGTGGAGTGGACCAAGGGCGTAATCCCCAAAGGATAAGAAAAGCTGAAGGGGCTTACATACTATTGTAGTAGTTTACAAAAAGTAAGGAAGGTAAATAATGCTGACATATCTCAGTTTTACGTTTTCTGAAACGTACGTTTCCGCCCTTTTTTAACGTTGCGCCAAAGATAGCATGTACCGTGTCATCATAATATCCCAGACTGTGCACTCTCACGTAAAAGATAGCATATACCGTGTCATCATAATATCCCAGACTGTGCACTCTCACGTAAAAGATAGCATGTACCGTGTCATCATAATATCCCAGACTGTGCACTCTCACGTAAAAGATAGCATGCACCGTGTCATCATAATATCCCAGACTGTGCACTCTCACGTAAAAGATAGCATGCACCGTGTCATCATAATATCCCAGACTGTGCACTCTCACGTAAAAGATAGCATGCACCGTGTCATCATAATATCCCAGACTGTGCACTCTCACGTAAAAGATAGCATGCACCGTGTCATAATAATATCCCAGACTGTGCACTCTCACGTAGTTCCGGCTCATTATCAAGGACACCATTTTGATTTTGTTTGGAGCAAAATTAAATGAAGGGCAATGGGGGAAGATGCCACGCGAATTCGACTATAGCGTGAGATGTGTTCTGCCCGTTTTTGAGTGTGTCATTTACGGCGCTTGTAACTGCTTGGGGTCATATGCGAGCGGGACACAATAATCATTTACAGTTTGGTAGGAATTAATTTTGAATTTTGCCAGGGTGACGGTGAAGCCTACTCTTATCGATTTTGGACCACCAAAGGATCTTTAAAGTGTGCAACTTGCCCATTCCGAGATTTGTTCGCCCTTGTACGAGAAGACTAGGTGTTGGATCTTACTTAACCTTAGGTCAGGGGTGTGGCTGAAAGACAACAGTAGGAAGGATTTAGGAGCCAATTAAGGAGTAGCAACAGAAATGCAGCAGAAAGAGTCAGGAACCCAGACAGGGGAGGGGTAGAAAGCGGAGACAAAAGCAGACGATAGAGCAGGAATAGAGAAGGGGAAGGGAGGCGAAAAGAGAATACTTTAACATCCCAGTCTGATTAGTTTGTAGGTGGATGGATCCTTCGTTGATCAAATATGAACGGGGTTATAAAGAAGAATATTGAAACTACACAAACTTGTAATTCGTAAGCGTAGATACTTTACGTCCCCGTCCACATATTATTTAGAAAATGTAAGAGGTGGGCTGCTTCGACCCTACCTGTCAGGGCCACCAGGCTGAGAGGGATACGGGTAGGCCTAGCCACACTCACGTTAGACGAACTTCTACCCCCGGGTGGGTATTGTACTTCAAACGAAGATGTCACTGCTTCCTCCTAAAGGCGTCCATTCTTATTTTGATTTACTGGCAACCCCCCCCCCCAACAAAACCAACAACAACAACAACAACAACAACAACAACAACGACATCAACCCAAAAAACAACAACCACCACCACCAACAACAACAACAGCCCCACCCCCCAAAAAAAGCCCCAAAATTCTTCAAATTTGTAGTAAAATCGGCGGCATATAGTCAAGGTGATAGTTTTCTTTCTTTTCTGTTTATAAACCAGACAGTGGGAAATGTACAGTTTCAACCTCAACATATTTATTGATATAGTCACATTGATTGTGCAAGGGTTGATCTATCAAATATTAACTCAATGTAGCAAATTCAATCCTTGTTTGCGATTGTCACAGTCCACATAATATGCAGATGAAATATTATATTGAGTCTGTAGGTGTAAACCTCGCCCCATTTCACTTCTTTTTTTTCCAATCTGTATCGAGTGCAAAAACGATTACTTTAGAGGCATTTCGACTACTCATGACTTCGTCTTTTGAAGGGTTTTTATTAAGAAAATCTAGGATCAAAGAAAAGTTGAAGAATGGATTCGTCGTTCGAAGGTGTTCCCATGGATACAACATCCCAGCAGAAAGACTGATACTCAATTTAAAAAATCCTCACACAGGAACCGAACTCACGTGTTCTGCGTGTGACGGCGAAGAGACAATAGCCCAGGGAATCATAAAGGTTCAAGAGTGTAAGATATGCTTTAGGTAACACCTTGTTCAATCCTGCTTTGAAAATTCGCGCAGTACTCCTGAACATGAGCTGTACACGTTACTGTTCTTATCTTTTTTTTTTAAATTATGTGTTTTAAGAGGCTGGAAAACCGGGAACGAGCAAACATCAAAGCATGACTTCGGAGGACACCCCCTAAGAATTAAAAAAACCCAACAAAACAAACCAACAACAGCCGCGCATGCGCACACTAACACAATAGAAAAGAAACTAACTTTTTTAGGGGGGGGGGGGTGGTGAGTTTAGACCTATCTTTATTCTCCTCTCCCCCGGCAGTCCAAAAGATTTACAGGGCAGATCAAAGACTCCGGCGAAGCGATCTTTAGGCCAACAACAGGATTACTTTCTCTCTTCCTTAAAAAAAGCCCCCCCCCCCAAAAAAAAACCACCACCAAAACCAAAACCAACAAAAAACAACAACAACAAAAACAACAACCAAAACCCCAAACCCACAGAAAAACAACAAACAAACAAAAACAACAGCAACAACAACACCCTACCCCCCCACAAAAACAAACAAAAAACAAACAAACAAACAAACAAAACCGAAAAAACCCTCAAACCAACAAACTAAATGAAACCAAAACAAACACATCTATACATGTGGGCCACATGATGCATTCTTACACACATACGAACGATCACATTAGCAGCCACAAAATTGCATTCTTTTTTATTATTATTTTTTTAAAAGAAGAAGAACAAAGAAAAAGAAAACGGGAGGGGACATATTGTTATTTTATCTTCTCCTACGTTTTACGCCCAGAAGACTGAGCGAGAAGATCAAAGCCTCCCAGAAATCCGCTTACGCCAGGATTAGGGTAGAGGACGCGCTCGCCCTCAGTGGGGAGGATCAGGGAGCCCTTCCCTGCCACAGGCGCCGGGACTGAGGGTCGGTCAACTGGTCA
>NW_004797720.1:471793-497013 GCF_000002075.1 Aplysia californica | reverse complement strand
CTCTCTCTCTCTCTCTCTCTCTCTCTCTCTCTCTCTCTCTCTCTCTGTTCTCGGACATCAAAACGTGTTAAGTGCAATCTGCATTTAGGCTACTTACTTGAAGTCTGAATCATCACAATTTTACCTTTTATTTCTGATGGTTGTGTCTGTATACATACATTTCTGCACAAAACAGTGAGAATAAAAAGAAACGGTCCATGATTTATTCCTACATTGACACAATTTAGTTTGTCATTACATTGTATCATCATACAACATCCCAGCAGAAAGACGGAGGTGCTTAATTAAAACATTCTCCTCACACAGGAACCGAACTCACGTCATATAGTACACGTAGGCTTACTAAAACCGGGAACGAGCAAACATCATACCGGTACTCGATCTACAAGTAATTATAAATGGGCCCTTGTTTTCATGTATTTATTTATTTATCTATTTAAAATCTTTTTTATATAAAAAAATATTTAGTTAGAGGGTATTAAGGTACTCGCAATACTAATAATAGGTCACACTATAAGTGCTGACGATAAAAGACGTTACATAATTAGTTCACATAGGAGCTGAAGATTAGAAGGAGAGATACAGATTATAGATGTTTGACAGGGAAAAAAGAGTAAACCACACTAAAGCACTCGCCAACACCCACTTGGGCCTGGGCTAGCTAAAGAAAAAATACAATAACTGCACAATAGTTCTACTGCACAACAGTATCGACTATTTCGAAACAGCGCCATCACAGAAGTAAGGGCAGCGACCTCGCTGACACGTACCCTCTCCCTGGTCCAGGCGGGAGGTCAGCGGACACTGGACACTGGACGGCTCGGACAACAGGTCGATCAATGCTCGTCGTAATAGGATGATATATTGTGGTCAAGCAGGTATTGGAACTGGTCAACTGGTCCACTGGTCAACTGCATACCCTCTCTATGTGTATGGCACGACGTGGTATAATCAGGCGCTAGTCCATTTTTTTGGCATGTGGACTTATTGGTATATTCTGAAAGTTTGTTCATTTGCCTTTCTTTCTGTAAAAAACAACAACACATACACATTTACCTTGAAAAGAAGTCGAGATATTTTCGATTGAAGGAGGTGGAGGTCACCTGGTTCATGAGAGAAAATAGAGATAAAATGGCCGCAAACGTTCGATAACTTCAATGGCTTGCATGTCCTTTTAAAAACTGCAAACGTACATATTTTTTGCCTTGAATCAACATTTTTCGGTAAAATTCACATGAAGATGTGCTTTTATATGGACATTAAAGGTGTTGAGCCAAAAAACAAAAAGTCAATAAAAATTGCAAAACTGGAGGAAAAATGCCTGTTACTTCGTTCGTTATTTTGACGAGAGCCTGATTTCTCCACGATACCTCACACATTTAGTACGCTCGCAGCCCCTGGATTTGGAGGAACGGACAACTGCACACCCTCAATGCTCGCACCAAAGTGTCATCGTAATGTTTTCTCCTCATTTGTCTCGTCTTGTTGTGTTTTGTGCACGGCTACGTAGGCCCATTGTTTGGGCCATGACTCAGACAGTCTGACGGGTACAACTTATGTCAAGTGTAGACTGCTTAATCTATTAATGGGTTTTGGTTTTGGGAGGGGATGTGAAATGATGAAGCATATTTATCGAGACAGTAATGAATCCACTCAGTAGTGGTTTGAAATGTAAGGCAAAACCCTGTATAAAATGCTGAGAAATAAGTTTAAAGAAAAAAGAGAACTGTCGTAAAATGCAAGAAAGAACTTGATTTTGACAATATTTGATACCATTTTTATTAAATTTGTATAGCGGCCTAAAAGAGAGAAGTACAGGTCACAAGAAACGTTTGAAGTGTCCTAGGCCTACTGCACAAGACCCTCTTTCATTTCCCCCTCCCCTTTTATTAATCATATTAAGCTTATCAGAGATTGAACATATTTTGTAGGCCTGTAACCAACACACGTCTGTCATTATGCACGATCACTAGGGACCACGAAATGTCACCTTTAGAACTTCTGCGGGGTTCGACTGCGGGGTTCGAACCTGTTACGACGACAGATCATTGAGACAGTGCTCATTACTAGAGGTACCGTACTTCAGTAACTGAACTCAACTGATCTCCAGGAAGATGGAGTCAGGGGGGAAAATGACTAAAGTCAGCCAGTCTTGCTTCATATCTCAGCTGTCTGAAAAGAGCTGATCGAATTCAAGAAGTTTTTGAAACGTCAAGTAAAAAATAAGGTATCGGGCAATAGTAAACATGAGCCCTCCATTCGGAGCTTACTTGAAATACTACCCACATACTGGGGGTCTCCATTCTCGGGGTGGCCACGTTTGGTTCGCCATGGCGTCATGCGTGAAAGACGCTGCTTTCTTGTTCTTGTTCTTGTTCTTGTTCTTCTTGTTCTTCTTCTTCTCCTCCTCCTCCTCCTCCTCCTCCTCCTCCTCCTTCTTCTTCTTCTTCTTCTTCTTCTTCTTCTTCTTCTTCTTCTTCTTCTTCTATCCCTGTAATTTTGTCATCCGTTGGGTCGTCTCTGACAGATGACAACACATATCTCCTCCACTCCGCTCGGCTCTCTGCTTTCCCCAGTGTGACCCTCAGCTCCATGGCTGTTCATTCTCAAATGTTATCCTTTTATCTCTTCTTCTGTCGGCCTCTCCTTCGTCCTCCCTGCACAGTGCCTTGTAGAATGGTTTAATCAAAGTCTGGAGAACGGGTGGCATGGCCATACCATTTCATCTTGTGTTGCTTGACCATTGATAGAAAGTCGGTGTAAGGTCCGATTATATTTCTTATGCGTCTTTTCACTTCTTCATTGGTGACATGGCGTCTGTATGAGATGTTGATGAGTTTATGGAAGCATCTCGCCAGAAAACAGCTCTTATTCTTCTCTTCGTATCCGCTGTCAGGGTCCAGGACTGACATGCATATAGAAATATTGATGGCACTAAGGGGCGCATAAGCCAGATCTTTGAGCTTAGGGCGATGTTCCTGATTCTCCTGATGTGGTATTTTTGAGTTTGGTTAGCGCGGCTGTGGTCTGTGCTACTCTGGGGATTATTTTGAGCTTTGATCTTTCGTCTGAAATGATTGACCCTTTAAAAATAAAATTAGGGTTCAAAATCGACCTTTACCCCAGAAATAAAATACTGGCAAACAAGATTCGTGCTCGATTTGTTATGCTCCCCTCTCTCGATGTGAAGTTCTGTAGTGGACATGGCAGGAAACAGTTTAAAACAGTTGTTTTAATCAGATGATCGGTAAGTCAGTCTCAGGAGTTCTGCGGAGGTCAACACACACACACACACACACACACACACGCACACACACACACACACACACACGCACGCACGCACGCACGCACGCACGCGCGCGCGCACTCTCTCTCTCTCTCTCTCTCTCTCTCTCTCTCTCTCTCTCTCTCTCTCTGTTCTCGGACATCAAAACGTGTTAAGTGCAATCTGCATTTAGGCTACTTACTTGAAGTCTGAATCATCACAATTTTACCTTTTATTTCTGATGGTTGTGTCTGTATACATACATTTCTGCACAAAACAGTGAGAATAAAATGAAACAGTAGATGTTTTACACCCCCATTGACACAATTTAGTTTGTCATTACATTGTATCATCATACAACGTGCCAGCAGAAAGACGGCGGTGCTTAATGAAAACATTCTCCTCGCACGGGAAGCGAACTCACGTCATATAGTACACGTAGGCTTACTAAAATCAGGAATGAGCAAATATCATACCGGTACTCGATCTACAAGTAATTATAAATGGGCCCTTGTTTTCATGTATTTATTTATTTATCTATTTAAAATCTTTTTTATATAAAAAAATATTTAGTTAGAGGGTATTAAGGTACTCGCAATACTAATAATAGGTCACACTATAAGTGCTGACGATAAAAGACGTTACATAATTAGTTCACATAGGAGCTGAAGATTAGAAGGAGAGATACAGATTATAGATGTTTGACAGGGAAAAAAGAGTAAACCACACTAAAGCACTCGCCAACACCCACTTGGGCCTGGGCTAGCTAAAGAAAAAATACAATAACTGCACAATAGTTCTACTGCACAACAGTATCGACTATTTCGAAACAGCGCCATCACAGAAGTAAGGGCAGCGACCTCGCTGACACGTACCCTCTCCCTGGTCCAGGCGGGAGGTCAGCGGACACTGGACACTGGACGGCTCGGACAACAGGTCGATCAATGCTCGTCGTAATAGGATGATATATTGTGGTCAAGCAGGTATTGGAATCTATTATCCGGGGACAATAAGCACCTTTCTACTGACCAAGGCTTGATCACGATTCCGCACGGCGTGGAGTGGGCACGTGAGCGGACAGCTGCAGCTCTGCACTTTACTACAGTAGTACACTAGAGTACAAACTGCCCAAGACGGCTAGCCACAGTCGAGGAGAAAAGAGGTTGTCTAAAGGGGCCCACGCATGTTCTAAAAAAAGCGTCAGAATTTTTATACGAAATTTTGATACAAACTTTTGAGGCACATTAGCCCACACACGTTTCAGTGCCCCCCCCCCAATCAAAAGTCCGTATTGTTGACATCCTCGACATGGATGGAACAGTCCGGTCTTCTCGGCCGTCACCTGCGAAATATCAAAGTTTGAACAAATTTTTTACATGAGCCCACACATGCATAAAAAATTTGACGACTCGTCAAAAAAATATCACGTGTTTGATCTGTCAAAATTTTGATTCAAAATGTTTTTAAAGGCTCTATTAAACGCCATACACACAGTTTTGAACGTGTATAGGCCCCTTTAGACAGTTGGACTGGACGTCTTGGATAGTGCTGTTATAGCTAGAATTGCCCAAGACGGGCAAACTGTCCAAGGATGATATTATATTGTGGTCAAGCAGGTATTGGAAGCTATTATCCGGGGACAATAAACAGGAGGGACAATAAACCTTGGATCGGGAACGTCTTTTACCCAAGCAGGGTACGTCTCTGTTCTCAACTGATGTACTGTGTCAAAAGACGAATCAGCGTTTCTCTTTGCTAAAAAAAAAAGAAAAGAAAGAAAGAATCACTTTGGAATGTTTTAGGTTTGAAGGCTCGAGGGAAGCGGAAACATAGCAGGTTTTGGAAGTGTATAAATCAGCCCTGCTTTTGAAAAGGTTAACCATCGTCGAGGATAAAGTGGTTTTCTTAGGCAGGTTGATGTGTTGGGCAATGTCAACACGTTTTTTTCAACACAAAGAGGGGGGGGGGGGAGTGGTCGTTTGTACGGGTGATTGCTTGCTTTGGGCAGATGGGCGTTAGAGAGCAGGTTCGACTGAACTGGCCTACTGTAGTAATAAATAGCGTTTGTATAGCGCATATCCCCACTCGAAAGCAATCTCTATGCGCTTTACACTATATTATTACCCCAGCAGACCATAGAACACTCCGAAACATTCTCAGCTTCCCAGGAAGCATACAGTGCAAGCAGCTGATTAAGCGCTCAAACACTAACAAACTGACAAGATCTTTCGCTGTCTATAGCCGGGTACCCATTCCCACCTGGGCGAAGTGAGGAAAATTCGTGTAAAGTGCCTTTCCCAAGGACACAACGACGGGCCCTTGACGGGATTCGAACCCACGACCTTACGGCTGCGAGTCCGAGAGCCTAACCACTAGGGCCACCGACGCCACATAAAGGGAACACGTAAAGGTGAACAAATGGTGAAATGGTATTGGTTTACCGCCAACATGTAATGGGTGAGGGATTGCCTTTTATGCTTCCATTGACACAAGTAAAAGACTTTTTAGAATGCGGGCTGCTTCTACAGGGACTGTCTGGGCCAACCACAGCAGAGGGGGATGTGGCATCCTAAGAGACCGACAGACAGACAGACAGACAGACAGGCAGACAGACAGACAGACAGACAGACAGACAGACAGACAGACAGACAGACAGACAGATAAACATACTCGATAAGATGTCTCCCCCTCCGCCCCCCCCCCCCAGGCGGGAATCGAACTCACATCTTCTACATGCAACAGCAACTAGCTAAACCATTATACCCCACACCAGTACACCCGGTGTTATCAAATGCCGGAGCGTTATGGCGATTTCAACAGGAAATAGAATGTGTGCTAACGTGTCAGAGGTCCAGGTTGTTGGGTAACAAGACGCAAATCTTCCTTAGGTTTTACCTGTCCCCGCGGTTTTATGCACACACAAAAAAAATGAAATTATGCAAACGGAGCCAAAAAAATGTGAAATTTTGCTTCTGTTTTTTTGTAAAATGTTTTACGGCGCTCGCAACTGCATAAGGTCATATGAGCGCGCGGGACACACCTAACATTTTCAGTTGGTAGGAAAGTAAAGTTGTTCCCGCATCCGATCCGGATATTGGAGATTGCCTTGTTAGTGAGACAACTTCCCCATGGGCTTCGGGCATATTGTGGTAGGGTGGAGAGTTCCTTTCCACGCCGCCTTTTGCTATCACTATCTCTACTATCTGTATGAAGTAAGGGTGCTTTGTTTTGTCAAGTGGATTTCCTGTCCATGCAATGTGATACTCTCTGGTTCCTAAACCAACATTTCAGTGGTCGCTAGAGGCCCAGATCAAACTGCATTCAGTGAGTGAGACAGAGGCTACGCTGACAACAATCTATGACCTCTTGTTGGGTATAGGTCATGGTACATGCCAAAGGCAAGTACGTAACTAGGAAATGTACATTAACACGCAATTTCTTAACATTATTAAACCTGGTGGGCCATACTGCTAACTCATTAACTGTAAGTTCATAAATGAGTACGTTGGGTTATTTGGCAGACTTAACCTACAGATGCTAAGAAAAATGTGAGATCCAGAAGGTAGAAACGTAAGCCCATCTACTGATAAAGTATTTTTCTTACAGCCTAATCCATAATAGAAACCCTTTTGAAGTATGGGTCTTATCGTCTCATCACAGTTCGATTATGTGCAATGTATCAACAAATGGCAACGTACCATAACGCATATAAACCTGTCTCTTTACAAGTGGGACACATACAAGTTTTAAATATTTTTGTGGGTTTTTTTTTAGTAGAGGTTTTATGGCACTCGCAACTGCATAAGGTCATATGAGCGCCAGAAGATTAGAGGTGTTACAAGAGAGTAATAAACATAAAAAAAGAAGAAGGGGAGATAAGGACGATAGATCTTTGATAGGAAAGAAGAAGCAAACCACACCAGAGCACCCGCCAACCACCCACATATTTGTGTGTGAGCACCCTACACATAGCAGTACGCTCAGAGAAAGCAGGAACAACAGAGGCAAAATCTTCATAATAAGGGAGAGAAAATGAGAGTCAGAATGTTCTACTCATAATCCCATCACTATGGCTGTGTCTTTGAGTCACAAATAAAACCTGCGAGTCATCCACAGTGAGCATAAAAAAAAGAGGAATGAAATATACACCAGTTAGAAGATCTCACAACAAGTATGTCAAAGTAAAGAGTAAAGTGTCCACATGTCAAGTTACCATAAATTTGTAACTTAGTTTAGTTGTAGTAAAAATTTTGCGAAATTTGCAACACAAAATAGGTCATAGAAGAGCTGAAGATTAAAGGTGTTACCAGAGGGCAACGTACAAATTAAAGAAGAGGGAGTCATAAAGATGATAGATGTTTGATAGGAAAGAAGGAACAAATCACTAATCACCCACAAATTGAAAACAACTGACAAGACAAAAGAATTAAAAGCACAACTTTTATTCCTCACTGTGGCACACAAACAAAACAAAATAGAAAGACATCTCGATTTGAATGTAAAAAATGTCATACATTATGCCCATAAATATAACATGCCCTATACAAATACCACTGAGGCAGATTAAAAAAACAATTGACTTTTATACAATTTTTAAACAAAGCATTGACAAAACACGAAGACAAAAGTAATTAAGACAGCAGTTTTAGAGCACTTTTCGGTTGAAACTAAAACGGCATGACCTCAATACATAATATTCTCAATTTTCTCCACCGTTGAAGTGTACGATTTGTCTTTATCTTTCTATGTTTGTATTTAATGAAAAGGATGGAAACATGTTGCTACAGAAGATCAGGGGCAAATGAGAAAATTAAAACAAACTGAAAGATGATGTGCAATACTGAGATGATTGGGTTTAAGGCATAAAGTCAGTACATAAAATGACAAAAAGGGAATTCCACAAGCAATGATGTCAGTATATGTCAGCCAAATACACCTTGTTACACATCTGTTTATATAAATAGAAGTGAAAAAGCTATATGGTCGCTGGTAGTGCCTCTAAAAAGCAGAATAAAGGAAGTGATTATTTGTCATGGTCAACAACCAGATGGATTGGACACACCCTGAGGAGACCCTGAGGAGACCCCCGACAAGCATCATCAGGCAGGCTTTAACGTGGAACCCACAAGGAAAGCGTAAGAAGGGAAAACCAAAGATGACATGGAGACGAGCGGTACAAGCGGAAATTGAAAAAGCGGGGACATCATGGAAACAGATAGAAAAGGATGCTCAGGACAGGCTTCGCTGGAGTAATGCTGTTGATGGCCTGTGCTCCACTGGGAGTTAAAAAGGGCAAGAGAGAGAAACAACCTGACAAGCAAACATGTGATTGTAGTTGTAGTGTATGATACTGTATGGGACATTCATATGATTTCCAAGGAGGAAATTTATTTTTTTAAAGCGTTTCTCCATCTGTCGGCTGGGATGTCACATCCCTCTCAGACCAAGCTGGCTCCGACAGGCAGGGTCAGAGCAGCCCACCGGCAAAATGATCTAAATTGTGTCGGTGTGGGTGTGAAACTTTTACAATTATTGTTGAAATTGATGGCCGTCGATTGTCAAGGGGAAAAGTGGTTGTCATAGACAAGTGGATGTCTTAGATACTAGCATCACAGTAGAAAAAACGCAAGGGGGGAAGTGGCTATTGGTACAGCTGATTGTCTTGGACAGGGGGCTGTTAGAGCAGGTACGACTGTACATTTATAAAAATGATTAAAAATAGTGCTTTGGAATCATTTCTGTGGTACTGTAGTCCGGTGATGATGATGATGATGATGATGTAGTCCAGTGGTACAACCATGGAATCCGAGTCATGAATCAACTTGTTACATAACACTAACACACTAAACATGACAAGAATTTCGTGCACCATTCAGTCATTTTCAAACCCTCAGTAATAAAGATTCTGTATAATATGAACATGAACAAATATTACACAAACTCTTGATCCAGTGACAAGTAAAAATAATGGATATTTTGCTAATGAAAAACATCCACATAAAGAAAACAACCTTGATTCTGCCCTTCTTTGGGTTCCAGTTGCACTTTTGGTAGAGTAAGGTTGGGCTAGAGGCTAGAATCAAGCTAGAACAAATAGAGAAATTGTAATTATAGAGAAGCAAGCACCACAGGAGCCCCTGCCAAGCACCTGGACAGAGAAATTCCAACAGGCCATTCTCTCTCTTCTCTTAAATTCGACATATTCTACACAGTATGGCAGAATGCACAGCGGCAGACGGTGACCATAAGCACTGGCGGGTCATTGCACATCAACCTCTGAGCCAGAGATGACACAATTTCCAGGTATCTAGGTATTCTTCCAACAATAAAAAGAATCTAATTTATGTACCTAGTGGTGGCTGGCAAGTACTTGGGTCTGGTTTGCTTCTTCCACATTCTCAGACCCATAACAAATTCAAGGAGCAAGTGTCTGATCACTGCTGATTATGTGATAGAAAATATGGCAGCTTTCTGGAACCGACAAAAAGGTGAGCAGACCAATAGAGTAGGCCCTACCAAGAGAAACTGTTAATATTCTGGTGTAAAACAACTGCCACAAATATGTTCATTTATCGATCCTGCAACAGTCCCTTCTTCGTGTGACTGTATTTTGGTATTCCATGCATGGCTTTAAGGGTGTACAAGACTTTCAACAGGACCTATATATCAACACCAGCTGACGTTTTGGTCACCTAGTACCTAGTAAATATATTGCAACAATTCTCGTGATTTTCAGATTATAATATGAATACAGCACAGGCATTATGAAGATCTTTGTAGCAAGTTGAGGATCACAGCGCAGGATGCAGCAGCCACACTAAAAAATCCTCCCCTGAAATACAGACAAAAGAACAGATCAAATGATAGTTTGGTTGTAAATAATCAAATGTCTTCTTTTGATCTCTAAGCCCCAAACATTCAGAAAGTAGTTTCCTTTATCATACAAACCACGCATGACAAACCTCAACCTCAGAATAAAGTTTGATTGACCTTTAATCAGATTCAACTCTTCCATTTAGTGGAGAGAAGATAATGACGTCCAGTTTAGAACAATTTAACCTGCTTTGCTGTGTAATATCATGATGAGGAGAGATTCAAGTTTTTAATCAATTGTAATGGGGCTAGCTCCAAATTTTGTAAACCTAAAGGCTCAGAAGCGAATGATATTACAAATTTCTGACAACAACAATAAAACAAAGTGCAGCCCAGACTAACTGTAGTCCTTTACCTTACAGCACTAGGCTTTATTTTTGGTTATTTTGTGCCTACTTCACCAAGTATAGGATGTTGAACTCGCGTCCATAATCCTTTGCCCTGCATGACACGTTGAGAAATTAACAGAACAATTCACTTTCCCAGCACTCCCCAGATGTCTGTTGAATGTGCTCTTGATGTGCTCAATCTGAGATTCGTGTGGAAATCATTTTGTCACACATCTGAAGGCCTCGATCTTAAATACAAGGACAAATCTGTTAAATGTGAACCAACTCATTAAGGTCTTGTATGTGACAATCTCCTTGTGCTTCTTATTCATGAACACTTCATTTACTCAGGCATCTTAACAGAGTTCTCTTCTATTTGAGTAAGTGTGAAACATTCATTTTTAATTCCAGTATAAAACCAAGACTTCCAACAAGCCACTATGTGATTAAAATATAAAATGAAACAGGTGGCTGTGATGAAGTGGCTACGTGTTTTGCCAATGTGCACATAACACAACATGAGTTTGATTCCTGAGTGTGGAGGTTTTTCTATCAAGTATTTTTGTCTGTCAGCTCAAATGCTGTATCCTTCTCTTCTCGGGTTGGCCCTGACAGGCAAGGTCAAAGCAGCTTGCCTCCTAAATGATTAAAAATGTGTTGATGTGGGTGTAAAACATCTACAATTATAATTTTATAAGAAATCAAAGCCTACATTCTTTTAGTCTCAGCTGAACCCTTTGAGCCCTCTCCATCGGCAGACCAGTTGCGTTCAAAACCGCCCATATGCCTAGCCACCCGTATATCGGTGAGCAAGACCCTATCTCTAACCCAGCCTGTACAGAATAAAATGCACACACGAAAAACAGTTTACTACACAGGACGTTATTTATTATTTTGAAGATCTTTCTGAATTAGATGCTGGTAATGACGAGGACTACCCCGATTGGGACATGGAAAGTGATTGTGACAAACTGATGAATGTTAGTAATATCAAAGATAGTATAGCCTGTGGTAAGATGTTGCACTGGCCCAATTTTGTGAGGCTCATCGACAACCAGCGCCATCTAGCGGCGAGCGTGTGACAGTGTTTAAACAAACACGGTGAGTGAAACGCAACGCTCATCCTGTCGGCCTACTGGCCAGTCTTGTTCAGCCATCGGCTGTTCTAATTCCAGAGGAAAAACTAAACCACTGGTGAAAAAATGGTGAAATGGTATGGGTTTAACGCCCCTATCAAAACTATTAGGTTATTTAAGGGGCGGGACCTCCTAGTTTAATGTCCGTCTCCGATAGGACAGAGCCAAGTGGGAAGTTTGTGTAAAGTGCCTTTCCCAAGGACACAACGTTGGACCGAGCTGAGGCTCGAACCCCCGAACCCACAATCTCAGGATTACGAGTCCGATAGCCTAACCACTAGGCTACCGACGCCACTACTAAACCACTGTCTTTCTTCCTATTCTCAAAGGATAAAAAAGGCAATGGGAAATTGATTTGTTAATCTAGAGTCTAGATTTGAGCTAAACTTGAGAGACCAGATAGTCCAGCCTGTAAGCTTTGTTTACTCTCTGCATCATGCATCCTTGACTAGGACCAATGCTTTGTACTCTGTACTTTGTTGTGTGTGAGGGCCCATTCCATTAGGTGTAGATCTAGATTCTAGAGGTAAATGTTATATAGATTTGTATGTTTTTTTATGGTGTACGCTAATATGTAATTTGTTCTTTAGCACAACACGGAGAGATCAGTATTTTGCATTTAAATTGTAACTTGTTATGACGTATGGGCCATTTGCCTTGAAAGTCAATAAAGTCAAATTCAATTCAATTCTCTCTCGCCACACATACTCATACACACATGAACGCACCTGTACGCGCACGCGCACACACACATTTTATTTAATCAAGTAACATTCATAAAACTAAAAGCAATCAATACGTGTACCGTCCTGACCACTTCTGTACATTTTATCATCATCACGGCCACCATCACATCATCATCAAATCATCTTCATGTACATCACAACAACCACCACCATAACCATCCAGTGGCGGTGGGTGGACCAACATTTGGGTGGGGCTTAGGTTGCTTCCACTTCTTTACTACCAAAAAGCAAGCAATAAGAGCTCAACGGTGATGATTTTTCTATACTCACGGTGAGCCATGGCATTTTGAGAACCATTCAAACGAGGAGAATCAACTTTGTCTTCGATCTCTTTATTCTAAGTTAAATTCTTCTAGACGGCGGGGATGAAACTGTTTCACCCCCAAATTTTTTCTAATTAATTTTAATCTGATGAAAAAGTTGCTTTAAACGTGGTTCGACGTGATTTATAACACTTAAATCTCAGGGGCACACACAGCATCTCAAGCTGTTATTCCGTCTTTGAGCTGGTTTCGGTCGTGTAGTCAAGGAAAATTGAAAGCACCTAACAAAGGTCCAATGGGTGTATAGGTGACTGTGTCACTGGGGAAAGTGTGTCGTAAACTTTCACCCCATTGTCAGGGCCAGGAGAGCCTGAGCCCTTAGAAAAGAGAGAGCGACTGACAAAAGAAAAACTGTTGAGTTCGTTATATCGAGTTCATAAGACATACTTCTATGTTGTATTCTTTGTATTCTCTCTCTCTCTCCATCCCCCCCCCCCCCTCTCTCTCTCTCTCCCCCGCTCTCTCTCTTTCTCTCTCTATATATATATTCTGCTACTGTATCTAATACTAATTGACACTATCTTTTGATTTCTAATAATGCATACTCCTAGAGATCCTGTCATCAATATTATCTCATCAATACTATCAATAATATTGCATTGGATAGATTCTAGGCCTAGACTTCATGGTCGTCAATGTCTAGGCCTAGATCTGGATTTAGCAGATCGTGAGCCCATGTACCCGGTACCGGTACACTATCCTCTGTTCTTATCACTCGTTACCGAAGTGAGACTATTTTTAAACCTAATGTTTTTCTTTTTAAATAATTTAGATCTTGATAAATTATTGGAATACGTTGATCAATACTTCAGTTTGGTAGATAGATCTACATAATTATTTAGATCTAGATTAGAATGAGCCCTAGAGTAGGATTAACTAGGACGCTCTCATACTCTATGTAACAGGCCCTAGCCAAGCCATCGGTGCTCAGTCACACTCTCGCTGGGGGTGTGGCCTATTTTACACAGGCACGTTTTTTAGAGAGAGAAAGACGCAACTGCAGCGTCTTACCATAGGGCATAGTATCTTTGGTAATATATTGCTCAGTAGCTCAGGCGGAGGGGCACAGTAGCCCCAGGAGCTCAGGCGGAGGGGCACGGTAGCCCCAGGAGGTCAGGCGGAGGGGCACAGTAGCCCCAGGAGCTCAGGCGGAGGGGCACGGTAGCCCCAGGAGGTCAGGTGGAGGGGCACGGTAGCCCCAGGAGGTCAGGGCTCAAAGGGTTAGGTCACACAAAGCTCAACATGTTCTCATCGCAATGATGTTGTTGTTGTTTTCAGATCCCTTTAGCAGCGCAATGCCTCCCTCAAGTAACCACACGTCCTTGACATCTGGATTGCAATGATAAAAAGAACAGAAAAAACATACAACAAAGTCTTAACTCTTTCTTATTCCTGTTCTTCACAACAATGGTCAACCAATTTTTCTGACATTCCTTCATACTTAGAAAAAAGCAAAAGTAATTCCTAATTCCTGACGATATCTCTGACCCATTTTGTTCCCAAGAAATGAAAACAAAGCTACAGATAATGTCGGTGATCTATTTTTAGCATCCGTTGAGGAAATGTCAAGAGAAAAACAATCTACGTTCCCAGTCGATTTCAAATCTAGTGCTGCACTTTTTACCAGACATTTTACCAGACATTTTACCAGACATTTTACCAGACTTTTTACCAGACTTTTTACCAGACATTTTACCAGACATTTTACCAGACATTTTACCAGACATTTTACCAGACATTATGGCCAGGTTGCACTTTTTACTGGCCGGATGTTTCGAGTTGCGTTGAGCAAGAGAAGGTTAAATAAAACAACCATAAACGATCAGCTTACCACCACAACTTCTGTGCCAAGGGGGAGTGCTGCCAATACCTGTAGTTGGTCACTTCAATAACGGGGTCCTGCTTGAAGGCATAGATGATGTCACGAGCGCTGCAAGAAAAGAAGGCAGAGTCGGTTTTTCAGCAAGTGGTTGGAGTGCCTCACTCGTAGGTCCTACGTTTGTTCTTTCCCTTTGTCATTTCTGTGTGATTTGTCATACTTTTTCAGTGCTTTGAATGATGGTTATTTTATTGATATAATGCTTCTCTTTACTCTCACTCAGTTTCAAAGCCACTACCACGATAAAAACAAATCCAAAGTTCTGCAATCACTGGAAAGGCCAGTGAGAAAAAAAAAAGGAAAAGAAAAGACTTTTCCCATTGATCTCTACAAAAACACAAGTCAAACCTCGTTATACCGCACCTATTACATTGCCAGATTTTGCTAGTGTACAAAAAGGAATGCCTATATAAACATAGTATTCGCACCTTCACACTGCCATCCACCAACTGTTAGGCACTCAGACTTGCAACTATAAGTTCGTAGGTTGGAATCCCATCAGGAGCCCGAAGTTGTGTCCTTGGGAAACACACTTTGCATGAATTTTGCTCACTTCACCCAGGTGGAAATGGGTACCCTGCTATAGACAGTGAAAGTTCTTCTCAGTTTGATAGCGTTAGAGCACGTGAAATCCACAGCTTGCACTGCATGCTTCCCGGGAAGCCGAGAATGCTTCTGGGAGGTAACAATAGTTGTAAAGAGCATAGAGAATGCTGTAGAGCATGGATATGCGCTATATAGATGCAGTTATTATTATTACTATCATTCTAACCTCATATAATTCATTGTTGCCACCAGAGCCTCTGTGGAGCTGAGAAACTGTATGTCCACTGTTCCATATGGAGACAACTTCTGTGCAAGCTGCAAAGAATAGCAGATTTAACATATGTGAGACAGCGTGGTGGAATCAGGCTCTCGTCAATTTTGGGGCATGTAGAGTCATTGGTATCATCTTAAAGTTTTTTCACTTGTCTTTATTTGGATGAAAAAAATATCCATTTATCTTGAATACAAGTGGAGATATTTGAGAATGAAGGAGGTGGGGGTCACCTGTTTTCAGAGGAAAAATTAGTGAGAAAATGGCCGCCAAAGATTGGTTATTTTCTTAGCTTAAGAGTCCGCGGTAACAGGAAATTTCTGTTTTTTTGTCCCTTTAATCAACGTTTTTCAGGAAAATCCACACAGAAATGAGTTCTTTAATGGGCATGAAAGGTGTTGAGCCAAAAAACAAATATTTGATAACAATTCACAAACCTGATTATTTTGACGAGAGCCTGATTCCACCACGCTGTCTCACATATTACCAAAACAATCATAACACAGCATTGTCTGAGTAATTTTTTTTTATTTTGAGAGAACTTAAAAGAATTGTGTTTACCTCAGTAAACCTTATGACTTGAGTGAAAGCGAAAATGTCTCAATAATTGGATGTTCAGTACACGAGACAAAACCTCCTTCATTCACTATATATGCATCAAGTAACAGCATTTTGGTATTATTTTACTGGTACTTTCACATCCGTCCCATGTTTTAATCTGTAGCTCTTTTCCTCTTTATTGTTAAATGTTTGGCCAAAAGGTTTCACTTCCACTTTGTATCCATCGCAAATATATTTTAATTTGAATTATATTACAATATCCTAATTGCGCAGTAATATTTTGTGTGGTTTTTTTTTAACCTGGAGAGTTTCAAGGGGATGTCTATCCTGATCCTGTATTTCACCATAATTTGATGTTTTGTAAAGAGGCGTGAGTTTTTTTTAAAAAGCAAATTATTTGTGACAGTTTTAGTGGCCATCTGTAGTAGTTGTATAGGGTTTTACGCGCTCGCAACTGCATAAGGTCATATGAGCGCTGGCCATCTGTGTGTTCTGCTGCCAAAAACATGGCGGTTTAGCTTTAAAAAAAAGTAGTACATATGCAGGTGGATGTGGGAGTAAAATTTACCCAGCATTTTTACCACAACAATTACTAGAAACATTTTAACAAATGACTGGGGAAATTGTGTTATAACTGTGATGGTTTGAGTTCTCACACCCCGGACTGATTGGGTCGGGAAAGAGATTTTCTCAACCTGAAGCATGCGGGGTCTAGATTTGATTCCTCTATTTAACTGTGCATGTATGTTTACTTCACTGTGCCTCTATGTTAGCCTCCTGCACTTGGATAGTGACAATCGAGAAGGACAAAAACTAGTTTTAATCTCCTGAAAACCTAACTCAGAAAAAAAAGTTGGCTCTTCAAGGGACTTTCAGGATTAAAATGACCTTAAAAAGTAATAAATTCTTTGTACTTCTGATGGCATAAGTTGTACACGACATGCTTGGGCTTAAATAACATCAGTTCAGATGTCACAGAGATAGGCTTCCTTAACAAGCTTAAACACAGTTGTTGGTTTTTTCTTGATCCCAGCCCATTTCTGTGAACTGGTGCTTTTGTGTTTAAAAGTTTTAACCAAATGTGGGGCCTTTTGAGTTTAAATGTTAACTGTCAATGTAAGTGAAAACACACAGTGGAGCTTTAACACAGTTATCATTTGATAAATGATGATGTTATCCAAGCAGTGGAGCTTTAACACAGTTATCATTTGATAAATGATGAAGTTATCCAAACAGTGGAGCTTTAACACAGTTATCATTTGATAAATGATGATGTTATCCAAGCAGTGGAGCTTTAACACAGTTATCATTTGATAAATGATGAAGTTATCCAAACAGTGGAGCTTTAACACAGTTATCATTTGATAAATGATGATGTTATCCAAGCAGTGGAGCTTTAACACAGTTATCATTTGATAAATGATGAAGTTATCCAAACAGTGGAGCTTTAACACAGTTATCATTTGATAAATGATGAAGTTATCCAAACAGTGGAGCTTTAACACAGTTATCATTTGATAAATGATGAAGTTATCCAAACAGTGGAGCTTTAACACAGTTATCATTTGATAAATGATGAAGTTATCCAAACAGTGGAGCTTTAACACAGTTATCATTTGATAAATGATGAAGTTATCCAAACAGTGGAGCTTTAACACAGTTATCATTTGATAAATGATGATGTTATCCAAACAGTTCCAATCTGTTTCTTAGTTGTGGAGAAAAGTGTTGATCTGGGACAAATGTCTGAACAGTGGGATTCAAACGGAACTGAAAATGATCACTTTCTATGGATTTTATGAGACCATTCAAAGCAACCACGTAGTGAAACAATATCTGATTTTCAATTAAACGAAGCAACACATGTAACCTCTTTACACTGTCCCCGTCGGTTTATGCAAGAAAAATTCTGAAATTATGCAAACTGAGCCCAAAAATTTGAAATTATGCAATTTTGTTAATTTATCAAAAAATGATAAAGGAAAATAATCAGAAATTTAAAAAAAAAAAATCAAATTTTGCTAAATTATGCCGGGTGCATAAAACCACAGGGACAGATTATAGCCTGTCCTAAGTCCTGTTTAGAACGGAGAAGGGTTAAGCAAGGTACGAGAAACTCAGCCTGTGAAAAAGAAAAGAATATCGTTTTTAAAATATCAAAGAGTTATTCTAAAGAAATCCAGGACTTGGGGGCAGGGCTGGATCTTCAGCTGGAGGATGCAGGGTAGTGAAAACCTGTCTGTGGCTGGCTCAGCCGGCTACTCAGCCAACATCTCAGTCTCAGCCAGCTACTCAGCCAATCCCCATTGTTTCTTCTAGGACGACCATTTCCTTAGGAAAATAGAATGTGTCCATCATATTTACGATTAAAAAAATAAAAGTTCAATATAACGAAAACACGATGATTCCGCAGACATTACCATTGATTCAAGAAAGAGCGGAAATCCTGATTTCAATTTCACGTACAAAAAAGGAGGACGTAAGGAGGCAGGATCTGCACCATCCAGTTTCTGTGAAAGAAATGAAAACTGTCTATTTTCCATGGCAAACAAAGACCAAGTGTGTTTTGGTAAAGTTTTCTTTTAAGCTGCAAATGTATTTTGATGTAGAGGAAGATATTTTGCTCATTTAAAAAAGAATAGCAGCATAAATTTTTCTTTTAAATGCCCTTACAAAAAAGAAGTCTGAACAGAAATAATAGTAGTAATAATAGAAATAAAAATTATAAAAGTAGGAGAGAATTCATCAAGCAGGTATATCCAACAAATGTCAATCTTTCATCTGAAGAGATATATGGCTCTTTATTTATTAATAAACTTTGCCTTAATATGTGTGTAGTGCCTCTCACTTCACTTCCAATCTAAGAGAAGAACAGCATTATCTTGCAGCATCACTGCACAGCCATTCATTAGTCTGGAGAATGCAGATCGCAATTAAAAATAAAAAAATCTTTCACCAGCAGAAAGCACTAATACACAATCTAGTAATACTCTAAGGATGCAAAATAGGGCTGACATTATTTCTAAGCTTAAAAAAAAAGATAAACCTAGAAAAAATGAAATGTGAGAGGCTCCGAGCAACTACATTGAAGACGCAGAATGTTATTGCGAGATATTGTTATAACTGGACCTTGAAGTATATTTCTGTCAGGTTTTAGGAAAGATGGAAAGATCAACCATTTGTAAATTCTAATTTACAAGAATTTTGCTGAAGCCATATATATTCTAAATATTATCTAATAAATAAATTGAATGAAATGCAGCAAATTTTTTTGTTGAAATTTGGAATTATTTTCTCTTGCGGATAGACACTAATTTTCAAGCAGACCTCCTATCACATACAAAATGAAAAAGAATGATCTTGCCATTCTGGAGAAGCCCAGAGCAGATAACTGTTGAAGCAACAGAAAAAGGCAGATAGACTGCTCATCTTTTGTTTCACTCTTTTTAAAGTGGCCTTACCTGAGCAATCTTTGCAGCTGTTTTTCTTACAATTTATCCGTTAGACCCTTGTTCCTTTAAAGAGCTATAACTTTTTATAGAATTATCCAATTGCACCAAAATAAAGCGCAAAAATACTAAAGAAAGACATAGCGTTCCAAACATACACAAGTGTTGATTTAAAGAAATGTTTCTTTCCATCAGGTGTAGTCAAAGCTCCTCCTAATTGTCTTCAATGATCACTCAAAATATCCCATGAAGACCTTCAATGATCACTCAAAATATCCCATGAAGACCTTCAATGGTCACTCAAAATATCCCAGGAAGACCTTCAATGGTCACTCAAAATATCCCATGAAGACCTTCAATGATCACTCAAAATATCCCATGAAGATCTTCAATGGTCACTCAAAATATCCCATGAAGACCTTCAATGGTCACTCAAAATATCCCATGAAGACCACTTATGCCATCTGTGCCTAAACTCAAGTGCCCTTTTCCAGAAAATAGCAAAAAGTACCTTTCCCAAGGAAACAATATCTTACCCACTACAGCACTGAATGCCCATCTTATGCGTGTAAATGATCTTAACTGAGTCAATGGGATTTATATTAAGAACACAACACACAAAAAACTCAGATAACATATGTACAGATTACATATGTACAGAGGTTTTAAACTAGTACAATCAACAAAATGCCTGTATGGAGAAGCAGACCAAACTGGGGAAAACATCCTCCAGCAGTGTTGGACATACAGAGCCCTGAGACAGGTATTGTGGCCAACCCCATGAACACCACAGGAAAAGCTATATTGGCCAACGGAGGAACTGAGCAGAACAACCCAGTATATGATAGATAGACACCAGACTTCAAGTGCTATGGGATCAAGAAGAAGAAGGAAAAGTGTCAATGGGAATGTAAAATGTTTCAAGTGCATTAAAAAAAAATTTCTAATTTTGTGGTGTCAGTGGCCTAGTGGTTAGGTTCTCAGACTCACAATCGTAAGGTCCTGGGTTCGAATCCCACCAGGAGCTCGACATTATATCCTTGGAAAAGGCACTTTATATGAATTTCCCTCACTTTACCAATGTAGTAATGGGTACCTGGCTATAAACAGCCAAAGATCTTGTCAATTCGTTAATGTTTTAGTGTATGCAATCCGCAGCTTGCACTGTATGCTTCTCAGGAAGCCGAAAATGTTTCTGTGAGTTCTAGGGTCTGCTGGGTAATAAAAGTTGTAAAGAGCATAGAGTATGCTGTTGAGCATGGATATGCGGTACATAAATATGCAATTATCATTACTATCAAATTCATGAACTGACAACTATTAGTCAGAGGTGTAAATCACTAGACTAAGATCTCCTACAGGCATTCACATGAAACTTTCCTACTCACTGTGTGAGTCACTGACGCTCGAATCACATTAACACAATTGCGAAATGTGTTCATAGTTGGCAGATAGCTGTTGAAGGCAAATGGCATTATGTCCATGGAGCTGAAAAAAATAAATAAAAAGATCACAGCTTGTAGACACAGACGCAGCAATGCAGAAAGTCGTAAATTTACAAGCCCTACTAGTATTATACCTCTACAACAACAAAGAAACTACAACAGCCTGGGTAAACATCATACAAAATGTAGCCTTGTTTAACACATGCAGCAATAACAACGAACACTATAGTCGTTCCAATGACTTGAAAAAGGAAAAATTCATTAACAGTAAAAGGTGTTATAATTTTATCTATCAATTAGCCAAGTTTATGTATGTTTTATATTCTTTTTTTACCAGCTATGAGGTAAATTACAGGGTGATCCCAAAAAAACTTTACAACTTTTTTTCTGAATATCTCGGGCAAAAATTGTTCTAGAATGCTGTAATTTGGAACAGACATAATTCATTCAAAAGGAACTTGTTTGATATAAAATCCACGAAGAAGAAACATGTTTTGAAAACGGAAACGGCTAAAAGAAAAAAGCAGCCAAAAACGCAAAGTTCACCAATGTTTCAAAATCTTGTGAAGGAGGTCGTGAAAAGATTACTTGACTTTTTTCTTGATTTCTCTTTGAGATTATTTTTTCCGTCCCTGTGACAATTAAACAGTATTTAATTTCTTTTACAGAGTTTTAAAACCTAATGATTTCATTCTGAAATTCCTAGAAGCAGTGCTCCACATTCCTTCCTTTGGACTCGACACATTTTTAACTCGTCGTTCGAAATGTCCAGTGGTGCCCTTACACAAGGACCTGCTAAACCATGAGTTTTTAAAGCCACATACACTGTACATGTTCACTAAGAAGTGGCTTCTAGAGACAATAGAGTGGGGTGCCCAATAGACAGCATTTTTGGAGTTAACATATCCCGCAAACTGTTGATGTGTAGGAAAGTCCTAGCTGCAGATCATCCACGGACAGACGTCTCATGGGACTCAGCTGCAGAAATCTGCACTCTGGTGACTTTTAAAGCATGGTGCGTGTTCGACCTCATGTTTTAAAGAACTTTTTAGTTCTGATTTGTTATAGATCCATACTGACGGAACTTCTCTACTCATGACGCCAAAGGTCTTGAGGGCACCTAAGCATTCTCTCCATGCCGTGCACAGAACTTACGAAATGTCAGGGCCGGTGAGTTTGTGGAGAGGTAATGTTCAATACAAAAAGCTCTCTGCTTTTCACTAAACATAACTATGATCTAAACAGGCGAACAAAATTTGGGAAAAATAATATCTGCAGACTACAGTTGACTTGTAAGACTGCTGTAGCTTGCAATATGGCACGATTGTTGCAACTTTTAGTGGTATGCCTAATGGGAACTGGTGCGTCATGCTTTGAAAATGGCGACAAGGTTGAAAATGGGTTGTTTTTTTAATGCGCTATATAAAGCAAAACCATTTAATGGACTTATCTAAAATACATATCAGACAAATTCCTTTTGGCTTCCAAACGTTATGTTCAAATCTGAAACGCAAAACTTCAGTATGGAGCAAGATATTTAAAAAGCAAGTTGTAAAGTTTTTTTGTGATCACCCTGTACTTTCATAAAAGGACCATGACATCACAGCAAAATGCTGCAGGAACGTTTATCTGAAGAACATGGTGTAAACAAAGCATTGGTTGTGGCTGCACAGCCCTTTTAGCTAAAATCCATACAGCTAAGGCAAAAATTTTTGATAAGGGAAAGATAAAAACCTTTAAAAAAATACAGTTAAGGGCTGTTCCTATGCTACTTCTACTTCTGGCAAGAGGAAACTGAAAGAAAGTCAAGTGAGAAGTGACGGGAATTTACAGAAGGTTTTGAAGAAAATTTGTAGAGGCTGTCAGAAAAGCATTGATGTAAGTAAAAGTGCTCAAAATGGAGTTTATTCAGGAAAACTTTCGTCTAATTAAAATTGAGACACCTCCTTCAAACAAATACAAAACAGAAAATTGTCTATCATTTATTTTAAAGGGTGTGTCATACCTTCAAACTGATAAGGATCATATATGAAATTTGAATGGCCTATATCAGATTTAAGCAATACAATAAACAATCTACATTTTAAACTAATAATTTTCACAGACCTTGCATTCCAAATTCAATACATACCTGAAATTCTTTGAATGAAGAAAGTGGCACAATCTTAAGAAAACTGTGAACAAAGAAAGATGAAAAAGAAAAAAGTGAAAAAATTAACCCTGCTTCATTTGCACAGTCATTTGGTAAAATAATCATATTGGGGGGGGGGGGGGGGGGGGTGGGCTCCCATCAACCCTATAAACTCTTTTAGAGATTAGACCCAACTTGAACATAGGAGCAAGCACATAGGAGCAAGCACACAGGAGCAAGCACACAGGAGCAAGCACACAGGAGCAAGCACACAGCTGCAGGCTCTATCATCAAACCATCATCTTGGTCACGAAGACATGTCTGCATTCCCACTGCTCAGTGGAAGACTCTGCTATTTGCCATTTGGAAAAATGACGAATGACATTTTTTTGGTAAGTTTTTTGCAGTGCTCGCAACTACATAAGGTCAAATGAGCGCGTGAGACTAAACATTTCCAGCTGGTAGGATATTTTGAGTTTTCCCTGGGTGGCTGCCGAAGCCTACTCTTATCGATTTTGGACCATCAAGGGATTTTTAATGTGCGCAACTTGTACAGGGGACCTTCGAGATTTTTCACCCTTGTCCAAGAAGGCTAGGTGTAGATCTTTCCTTCAACAAGATCAGGGGTGTGGCAGAAAGACAGCAGTAAGAAGGAGCCAGGGAGTCAAGGAGTAGCAGTAGGATGGCTACAGAAAGAGTCGGGAGCCCAGAGGAGGGGGCAAAGGAGGTGAGGGGGCGGGGGAAGAAAAAGGAGATGAAAGCAGGCGACAGATCATTGTTAGAGAGCAGGAA
Organism: Aplysia californica; assembly: GCF_000002075.1. Classification (NCBI taxonomy): domain Eukaryota; kingdom Metazoa; phylum Mollusca; class Gastropoda; order Aplysiida; family Aplysiidae; genus Aplysia; species Aplysia californica. The sequence goes on along the minus strand of NW_004797720.1, from coordinate 473,267 downwards.
AGGATGTGAAAGGAGAAAATTTTCAGTCGCTATCCGGATTCGAACCCAGGACCTATTGAATGAGAGGCGAACATCTTAACCTCTAGGCACAAGAGAGCCCACATATGACAGAGTCTTATAATGAGCAATCAATTTGTGTAATAAGGATGACATTTTATATTTTGTAACAGTCTGTGCTGCTGTTCTAAAACAGAGTTCATGCCGTGTGAGTAAAAAGAGTAATTCTCAAACAGCCTCACTCAGATACAGAAGGTGTAATCCTGTCATTTCCTATCAAGTGGCAGAAGGTGTAATCATGTCATTTCCTATCAAGTGGCAGAAGGTGTAATCATGTCATTTCATATCAAGTGGCAGAAGGTGTAATCATGTCATTTCCTATCAAGTGGCAGCATTAAGACAACCTTTCATCAAGTACAAAACCACTTATTTCAATCGCTCATTCACGCACTTTTCAACACATTCATTTTTATTACCATAATGAAATAGCAGCCCAACTATAATGCAATTATTTCGCCAATAAGATTTCGCTTCATGTATTCCCTCATTTCATCCTATGTTGTTGGAGAGATGAATAATTGAGAGTTACGGGCCCTTGAGACTAGGGGGCGCTGGGCGGGCCGAACAGAGTTGCCGCCCCATGACACTAGGGGCGCTAAAACATGGGTATAAAGGCAAGGCGGGAATTCTGTGCAGGCCCTTCTGTTCCGTCTCAGTTCTGCTAGAGACTAGAGTGGCTGACGTTGTCGTAGCTGCCGGCAAAGTGACCTCAGAGGGCCTGACGACGTGATCTGAGCCGGCCAGCGCAGGCACGTCGCCACCATTCTGATCCTCACATCTTCTCCTGCTCGTGAGTTGACGCCAGAGGGTAAGTACAGTGTTTCTACCTCGCAATCACATCCTATTAACTCAGTATTTCAAAATAAATGAAAACAAAAATACAAGAAAAACCAAACCAAGCATTTTTTCTTATTCATGGTTATTTTACTACAAATAACGTAAGGACAACATACATTAATGTACGGACACCATACATTAATGTAAGGACAACATACATTAATGTACGGACAACATACATTAATGTAAGGACAACATACATTAATGTACGGACAACATACATTAATGTACGGGCAACATACATTAATGTAAGGGCAACATACATTAATGTAAGGACAACATACATATATGTACGGGCAACATACATTAATGTAAGGGCAACATACATTAATGTAAGGACAACATACATTAATGTACGGGCAACATACATTAATGTACGGACAACATACATTAATGTAAGGACAACATAAATGTACGGACAACATACATTAATGTAAGGACAACATAAATGTACGGACAACATACATTAATGTACGGACAACATACATTAATGTACGGACAACATACATTAATGTACGGACAACATACATTAATGTACGGACAACATACATTAATGTACGGACAACATACATTAATGTAC
>NW_004797720.1:411391-471505 GCF_000002075.1 Aplysia californica | reverse complement strand
AATGTACGGACAACATACATTAATGTACGGACAACATACATACCGCTAGGAAAAATTCCCAGATTAATATGTCAATACATCTTCACATTAACTAATATATGAGTATCTTACAACATTTTTAAGCATACCAGAAACAAACTGACATCATTATTATCACTTGGTGAAGCATAAGAATAATGAGGGAAAGAAAAAAGCAAATTCCGATCTCCACAGCACCACTATAAGCAATGAAACTGTGTAAAGAGTAGAAACTAAATTCATTTATCAAGGCATAATTCTCCTATGTGGAACAGACTTACCGCTACCACAGACGAATGAGTCATAGCCAGCGTTGTGAAACTCGTCCCCATCTGTTAATGAAAAAAAGTTGAATGAAGTCAGAGGTGCACCATCTTATATAGTGTCATTATACAGAAGTCTCCACCAAAGATCCCACAGCTTACGATCCTGGTTTGCTTATAAGCCCGCTGTTTTAAGAAAACAAAATATTTACAACTCAAAAGTTCCTCTAAGATCCTGCTCTGACTCACTCTGAAGGTCTACATTCGGCTAAGATCCCGCTCTGAAGGTCTACATTCGGCAAAGATCCCGCTCTGAAGGTCTACATTCTGCTAAGATCCTGCTCTGAAGGTCTACATTCCGCTAAGATCCCGCTCTGAAGGTCTACATTCCCCTAAGATCCCGCTCTGATTCACTCTGAAGGTCTCCATTCGGCTACGATCCCCCATTTCAGATCATAATTTACGGAACAAAAACCTCAAAAACCTGGGCGGGCACAGCTGATCAACCAACACTGAAAGGTTGAGATCATTGAGCTGCCCGTTGCATCACAGATCATCCACTCTTGTGAATGTGGTCACATAAATGTTGTAAAACTCAAAATGGTACAATGTTTGTCCCAGACGGGATCATACCCAGGAGTGAACTGACTGACCCGTTTGTTTTCCCCAAAGATCGCTCTCACATCTGAGCGCTCCACCTAAACTTAGATCACTTGCTGGGTGGATATGGTCTACAAGTCCGCTCCAGGCGGGATCACATTGAACTGTGAACTCTTACTAGACCATTGCAACAGTTGTCGCTACTCCCGAATTTGCGAGACAGACTAAATTATAATTGGTGTGGTCACAATGTAACGGTGCGTAACGACAAGAACTCGCTCAGAGATGGAAAGCTATAAATTTTGGACAGGTAAAGAGAAGGGGTAACCATATAAACGTAAATCTTGAGACTCACGATTCAATAATAAATTAAAATAGTATGCCTCATATCACTGTGATTGGTCATCAAGGTTGACCACTCTTTGCTTGTCATTTGTCATAAACCCAGCCAGGGGTCACGTCAATTCATTTTAGAGTATAGAGAGACTATTTTACTGGTTGTGAGCCTTAACATGGGACACTGTAGATTCTTCCCTTGGCACGTCAGCTAATATCCTGTTCGCCTAAGATCCCGCATTTTCTGTGCTTCCGAGCACCGGTTTCTTAGGTGGAGACTACTGTGTATAAAAAAGAGGGGAAATGGGTGGTGGACATTTATACAAGTGATGGTCTTATATACAACAGGCCATAAGAGCAGGTTCAACTGTACTCAATAAAATATCTTCTTCACATTTCTTAGGCGGAGACTACTGTGTATAAAAAAAGGGGAAATGGGTGGTGGCCGTTTATACAAGTGATTGTCATATACAACAGGCCATAAGAGCAGGTTCAACTGTACTCAATAAAATATCTTCTTCACATGGGAATCTACGAAGAACTCACTTGCTTTCTTTACATAACTCTAATATTAGGACAACTCGGACAATGAGTTTAAGAACTATATTCCTTTATCTGACACAAAGCAGGTTACTTTAGAGAAAATCTCCGTCTCCATCCTCTATTTCTGGGGTCACCAAACTTTTTTTAAATAAAGAGGGCTGGATAACTGTGTGAATGTTGAGCATCGGGCTGGATAACTGTGTGAATGTTGAGCACCGGGCTGGATAACTGTGTGAATGTTGAGCACCGGGCTGGATAACTGTGTGACTGTTGAGCACCGGGCCTGGTGACTCATTTGTGCTATACACTGAACACAAATAAAATAAAGGCAACCAACCTAGTGATTTATAAATACAGAAAATACAAAATACACCCAAGAAGAATTAAGACAATAAAACATACATTAAGATTTTGAGAATATATAAAAGCATGCATAATGTGCAACGTACAGTTCAATGAAATGATTCAATTATTTTGATGACTCAGTCCTGAGCACACCACAAACACATCTTCCAAGTTTTTTCCCCACACACATTGGCATAGAGGCAGGCGAGATGATCTGGCTGCAGTTTGGTGACCCCTGTCCTATATGTGAGGCATCGTGGTGGAATCAGGCTCTTGTCAATTTTTGAGCATTTAGAGTTGTTGGTATCGTCTTAAACCTTGTTCACTTGTCTTTATTTGGATGAAAAATATCAATTTATCTTGAATACAAGTCGAGATATTTGCAAATGAAGGAGGTGGGGGTCACCTGTTTTCAGAGGTAAAATTAGTGAGAAAATGGCCGCCAAAGATTGGTTATTTCCTTAGCTTATGAGTCCGTGGTAACTGAAAATTTACATTTCTTGTGCCTTTAATCAACATTTTTCAGAAAAATCCAACAAAGAAATGAGTTCTTTAAAGGGCATGAAAGGTGTTGAGCCAAAAAACAAAAATATGAAAAAAAATTCACAAACCTGTGGAAAAATGCAAGTTTCTTCACTTTGATTGTTTTGACGAGAGCCTGATTCCACCATGCTGCCTCACATATTTCTAAATGATGAAATGGGGGTGGTGGTGGTGGTTTGGGGGGGGGGGGGGGTTAAAACAATGTCCATATGATCAAGATTCAGAAATATCCCATTTTTTATGAATCTGATCCCAGCCAGTCTGCATAGGCAGGTATCTCTTTGTGCATCAACATGTGAATATTTTGCACATTATAATTTATATATTACAACGCAGGAATCAAATTATAAGTCTTTACTTTCACGCAAGAAGCAGCATACCTGCTGAGACTTCATTCTGACGAAGAATTGTAGGCTGCAGTAGTGACATGTTCATCACTCTTTCACTATGAAAAGCAAGACAAAAAAGAGTAAATGATTTATATATATATATAAAACAGCTTTGTGGATTTCTATAACCTTGGTATGCTTTAAATGAGAGATGGTAGAAATCATGTATGAATACTTTGGTATAAAAATAAGGACGTAAATGTGATGCTGGATGGGCCTTGAGTGATAATCAGATGTCCGTGCACTTGTATGTGTATTTGCACATGTGTACAATGTGTGTGTGTGTGTGTGTGTGTGTGTGTGTGTGTGTGTGTGTGTGTGTGTGTGTGTGTGTGCTTCTGTGCACATGTGTGTGTGTGTGTGAGCATGTGTGTTGATACACATGTAAAAATTATGACTGGTGGAAGATTCACAGCAAATGTTGTCTTATAGTCGGTGGCCTAGTGGTTAGGATTTCAGACTCACAACCGTAAGGTCATGGGTTCAAATCCCGCCAGGGGCCCGCTTTACATGAATTTTCCCCACTCCACCCAGGTGGGAATGGGTACCCAGCTACAGACAGTGAAAGATCTTGCCAGTTTGTGTTTGAGCGCTTGCACTGTATGCTTCCCGGGAAGCTGAGAATGTTTCTGAGTGTTCTATGGTCTGCTGGGGTAATAATATAGTGTAAAGTGCATAGAGCTTGCTGTCGATCGGGGATATGCGCTATACAAATGCTATTTTTTGTTATTGTTATTATTATCATTAGTGGTTGCATCAACCAGTCAATTAATGTGTGTGGAGAAGCCGAGTTTGAGTTTGAGAAAAGAGAAGCACATAGACACAATCACTGTCCTTTGGGGCAGGAAAAAGGTAAGACTAAAACACAGAAATAACAGAAGGAAAGACAAGAAGTAGGACCTACCAGTGACCCATCAATTTGGAACTTCACGGCGACATCAAAGATGGTTCCAGTAGGGAACTGGATAGAGGGTGCCCACATCCCTCACAACTCATTGGAGCAGAAAAATATAGGACTAACGCTAACATTACTTAAATGCAATCCCACATTATCACTCATTACCATAATTATTTCTAAAATCATCATTGCTCTCAGATCATTGACTTACATGTATTAATCCTTGAATCTTTATCTGTAACAGTTACTTGTCATACTAAACATGTACGTAATACACTATTGGACACTACCATACTCACTTTTTTCTATTAATCAAATGGCATCAATCTATTATATATTTGGCAACTTGGAAACACATGTGTCACTTGTCCCATAAAACTACGACAGCTACAGAGTTGAAAGTTGGCAAGTACCTTAAAAAAGATAGATAGATCTCATGACGCAGCCCGAATTTTGATTTAATCATTTCCTGAATTTAGAAAAATATATCGGACAAAAAGTTCTCGTCTTTCTTTGGGCTTTGTGATTATTCCACTGAGAAACAAAAGAAATGTGTAGCTGTCCTTAACAATGGAAGTGCTGGAAGTGATATTTTGTGAGGTGCATTTCGTTTTGAGAGTATAGATCTAGACCTTCTAATTTTTTGCCTCTCTCAAGATTTATTGCTCGATTCCAGTAGAATGTAAAGTAGGCCAATGACTTTCAGTTGATGTTAATGCACCGATCATTCCTTTCACCGAAAGGGGGCCCAGCTAGTCTCATATAAATGGGCAAGGGGAAAAAAAAAGAATCTACCAGTGGTGACCTCTAACCACCCATGGATCTAAAAAAAGCCTGTAAATCAGGCTTGCCAGCTTTTTCAAAACCCAGTCAGGGGCACCCAATTTGATCAAATCATGCAGCATCAGACAAAATTACAAGTGGGACTTGTTCTTGTGTAGCGCATGTGAAATGTGATAAAAAAGGATCTCAAATTCCTGATTGCCAGATAAGCGCAAGTCCCGGGAAATTCAGGACAGTTCTCAAGTGCGGCAAATTTACCTGGCGAGGATGTTGTGCAGTTCCTCCAGGCTCCTGGCATGCACAACACCAAGTAACTCCAGTTTCTGTTCTCAAAGACAAATGATTGGAAATGGTTGAGGGGAAAAAAACCCAGTATGTCAACACAATGAAAGATAGAACAAGGCCACTGCATTACTTAGAAGAGCTTCAACAACATACAGTAAATACAAAGATAACAGAACACTGGAACAAGAGCATCTATAAGTGTCATGATATTCGATACTTATACTCGAATATAGCGAAGATGTTCGATACGAAAATAAACACTTCCCTTCCCTATGAAATCAATATGGCTGAATGTTTACTATCGTCTTGTGCTCGTCTGACTTAGATCAAATATCAAGAATACATAACATTATAACAATAAGCAACCAAAACTCACAGCACACACATACTTCTTGGGCCCAGTACTGTTATTGTAAAATGAAAGCAAACTAATTCTAAAGTCACAGGATACTCCACTCTAGTGGGTAACCAACAAAACACTTCTTGTTCTACGAATCACACAGTCTCATTTTTATTGGATATGACACGGTTTTTAGAAATAAAGTACACCCCCAACGACTTTTTAAAAAAAAATAAGAAAAGAAAAAGACAGGTGCCAGACAGAAATAATAGACAATGATAGATGCTTTATGTTACAGAAACATGAGAAAAGGACAGACCATTAGCAAAGTGGCATTTATTGATGACAGATTTACAGAAAATCAGAATTTAATGTTTACTATAGCCTTATTTGATGATTTAAAAAAAAGGATCCATGCACTGCATTACTTAATGTGTGTGGAGAACAAGATGTCGTCAGCACTCTCCAACCCTGGTGTATAAACTGACATAGCATCACTAGAAGCGTGATTCATGCAAAACCTTGCTATTCTGTGGTGAGTGCATTCTACCCTCCTTAACTATTAACAGTTCCATAAATTGATGCAATCCATACAACACAGAGAAATGAGTTTTTTAAAAGTAAGAGTTTTACAGCACTTGCAACACTATCATCATCATCAATGCCTTTCACCCCTGGCAGGGTATAGGCCACATACAAGCTCCTTCCATTTATCTCTGTCCTGAGCCATCCTTCCAAGCTCGTTCCAAGTGAGCTTCATTTCTCTCATGTCCCTTTCCACGCATCTCCTCCATGTTTCTCATGGCCTACCCCTGCCTCGTGCTCCCTGGGGGTTCCACTGCAGTGACTGTCTTGTGATGTTTCCGCTGGGCTTTCTTAAGGTGTGCCCCATCCATCGCCACTTTCTTAGTCCTATTTCTACTCCTATATCCTTTTGTCCTGTCCTTTCCCACAGCTCTTCATTTCTTATTCTATCCTGCCACTTAATTCTTAAAATACTCCTCATACATCTGTACTTTCAACACTATAAGGTCATGTAAGTGCCGAAGATTAGATGTTTTACAAGAGAGTAACAAACATAAAAAGAAGGAGGAGAGATCAGGACGATAGGTGTTTAATAGGAAAGAAGGAGCAAACCACACTAAAGCACCCACCAACCACCCACATAGAGAAATGACATTCACGTAAAATACCATAGAATTGCTCAAACAAAATCCCAACATGATAGAGTCTTCCTTGGCACTTACTTTCTTTATGCACAAATGGATGTGCTTCGTGTCAAATATCACTGGGAAGACTTCACGAATACACAGCTTGAATGTTTCATACTTTTCTGAAATGACAGCAGGAACAAGCTAAATGAACATCATGGGCTCTTAGAACAGAAAACAAAACTGTAGGCCTATCCGTGTTTCTTCAAAAGATATTTGACAAATTTTAATATGAAAGTAGTAGTAAACTTAAAGTTTTTGTTTTTATTTTTATTCAATTACCTGATAGTTTAGTAAAAATATATTCTTTCACTGAATTTTTTTAAATGAAAGATAATTTAATAGACAATAAACGCAGTAAAGACAATGGTCTAAAATTGTTGAATCCCTCCCCCCAAAATGTAACAAGAAATCAGAATGTTAAGTTCAATAGTGCGTTGTATAATCAGTACATCATGGCTCATATGTGAAAACAGTGAATGACTCATTTGACTAGCTGCTTTTCTGATTTACTAGAAGATCGCGGAAACACAAACACATGATGTTTCATCTGGAGCTAAAAAATCTCAAAGTTGGCAAATTATCATGGCATGCTACAACTGATCAAATCATTAAACACGATGAAGTGTGAACCAAATGAATGATACAAAACCAGAGTTTATAGTTTTAAAAATTAAAAAGTGAAACTGTAATTCATGTTTTTGAAGAATGTCATATGCTACCAGTTAAGGTCCAAACTATGAATAATGAGAAAAATCTTTTTAAATGTATACATATCACGACACGTAAGAATCAGGCGCTCGTCAATATTTGGGTATGTGGAGTATTAGTCTCATAATGCTTATCTATTTGTCAATTTTTCGATTAAAAAATACCCATCTCTCTTGAAAAGAAGTCATGATATTTGCAATTGAAGAAGGTGAGGGTCAGGTGGTTTCAGATGGAAAATTTACGAAATGAGAAGCAATGCTGTTTTCTTCGATTTCATTGTTTTGACGACCGTCTGATTTTGCCACGATGCCTCATATATATTACGTTAAAAACACACAAATACACGAGACAAAATGAGTGGGTCTGCTTTGATCTTGTTGGAATATGTGTGTGCAAGTGAGACTTTGAGCCGTTCAGACATCACTATCAGGGTGCTTGTCACAACTACGGGCAAGAAAGAAAGAAAAAGACAGGTATCGGACAGAAACAATAGTCAATGATGGATGCTTTAGGTTATATCTTCTTCTTCTTCTCGATCGCATCACACTTGAAGTCTGGTATCTGTCATAAATTGGGCCGTCCTGCTCAGTTCATCTGTCGCTCTATGTTATAGAAATGCAAGAAAAGGACAGACCATTGAATGGATCTCAAAAAGATGTTGACAGCACCCTACAATCCCTCCAACATAAAGAACACATTTTGAGAAATGTTGCTTTTTTACACTTTGTTTGTGGGTGACAATTTTGATAAATCCCCGTAACTCTTGTCATAATTATATCATAACATTTGATGATGTGAACTTTCTTCAGCTTGATTTTCAAGGGAAGGTGACATAAAAATTCTATAAAACAGTTTGTCACTTGCCATATTTGCAACTGTATCTTACCTGGAAGTGGCATGTGGAATTTGTCAAACATAAACATCAGGTCCATCAACATATTGTGACCAACAATAGGCTGAAAAACATTGTTTAAAAACAAACAAAGATGAGATTAGAAACAAAGGCACTCATTTTTGGTTTTTGCAATTCAATTATGAATCTATGAACTTAGATCGCTACTCGAACAGGCCAGGTGCAGAAAATGAGGTACAGATGAGGTCAAGCCCACAACTTGACAGGATTGGAGAAAAAAAACAGTTTCAGTAGAAAATGCTACACCTGATACAAAACTATGCTTGGCTAGCTGCCCGCTTGTCTTTAGCATGGCAACATAGAGGTTAGGGCTTAGACCATCACGAACTGCTTTTGATCACTACTACAACCATGACTAATTGATGACAGTCTTTCTGTAGCTAGATCTTTGGAATAGTCCACTAAATAAAATAAGAATAAAAAATGCATGAACAAATATAGAAATACATTACTACATAAACGCATGGATAGTATCACAAACATAGACAATCCACACACCATTTATGGTCACCACTGTGCAGTGTCCAGTTAAGGATTATACTGTGTCATACATCTTGTGTCATGACTTTTTTTACTTTTAAAAGTGCAAAATCCGTACAAATACCAGTGGTCCATGAATACAATAAAAGCAAACGTACCTTCCTGGCTGACAACAAAAGCCTGAACACCCTTGAGAATCCAAGCATCTCATTCAGCAGTCTGAGAAATCAAAAGTAATTACATTATGTATGTCTGTGCAAAACATACAATCAGCAGTAATGAAATATAAGGCTTAAGGTGTGTCCTGTCAGTTTTACATAAGCAAACTATGACACAAAAATACAGAATGCAGTGACAACAAAATAAAGATTGATGACTTGCCCAGTGATGTTTTCATCAATACGACTGAACAAAAAAATGTGCAAAACTGTGTCATTTTACCACTCCTTGCAACACGGCAAAGTTATCGAAGAGGTGGGACTTCCGAATCTAACGTCTATCTGCGATACAACCAAGCCAAATGGACAAATTTGTGTAAACTGCCTTTCCTCTCCCAAGGACACATCGTCAGACCAAGCCGAGCCTGGAACCCCCAAACCCAAAATCTCATTGGTTGTCAATCCGGTGGCCTGATTACAAGACTACCAATGCCACCTATACAACTGATAGGTTCTCATGAACATTGAATATTTATAAAGAGCTGACTGGTGATGCTTTTCATGGGCAGCATAGCGCTAGGCACTTAATACCAAGATCAATTTTTCAAAGAATGGAGAAGACACTACAGTCGGTGTCGCATTCAACGAGGTTGCCGGGACCGGCATGTTGTCCTCGTTGGATCCGACCTCTCGTTGAACGTGACAAAGGCTAAAGAAAAGAAAGGAGACAGGTTATTATTATATTACACTACGTACCAATACCAGTAATTAAAACAGTTGTTCCCCCTGATGACGAAAATCTCTAACAGCATCAGTGAGTGTGCACGTGTTTGAGCTGTGTTCTGACCGTCATTTCTGCATTAAACATTTTTTTTTTCCCGGAACACTTCTCGCGTGGAAACATACCCTCTCACATCTAGGCCTAGATCTACATAAAGTAAAGGCAGGAGCTTGGATTGTCTGACATACCCTCTCACGTCTAGGCCTAGATCTACATAAAGTAAAGGCAGGAGCTTGGATTGTCTGACATACCCTCTCACATCTAGGCCTAGATCTACATAAAGTAAAGGCAGGAGCTTGGATTGTCTGACATACCCTCTCACATCTAGGCCTAGATCTACATAAAGTAAAGGCAGGAGCTTGGATTGTCTGATCAGGGGAAGAAAAGAAAATTGAAAAAAATGGTCTCGCTCTAGACCTACCCATCCAGAGTTCATCCAGTTCCACACAGCCCGCATCGCGTTCCCACCCACCCACCCCTCCCATCCCTACAGTAGGCTAACCCTCGCCCATCCTCTTGGCTTTGGGGCCCATATTAATTAGGAGGCACACTAGATCTAATAATACAGTGTGTTAGGAATCGAGGATGGTCCTTGTGTTTTGCATGAGATGGAGAGAAAGGAGAAAAATTCTTCACTTTTGAGGCCGCTAATTGCTTTTATTTGGTTATCGCGACCTTGTTGAAAGCGACTTCCGTCTTTTAGCAAACTCGTTGCAGCTGACGCACATTTACAAAGAGATATAGAGGCAAAATCCGGGATTAAGGATTGCCTTGTTGGAGCCGACTTCTCGTTGACTGTGACCTCGTTGAATGCGACACCCACTGTAGTACTAAAATGTACCTTCTGCCCGTTCATTATATTAGTGCTGTCTGATGCCAAGCACGAGTGCCACAAGACAAAAATAGACTGCAGTGGTAATAATAATAATAATACTAATACTAATAAATAGTAATAGCAATACTTTGCACGTCAAGGCTTGACGGTGACCAAAGCATCAGCAGTGGAGAATATTTATTTCTTAAGCGAAACGAAGATATGAGGGTTAAAATGAACTGTGGCTTCTGCTTTGGCTCATGAGACCAATTCTGTCCCAGAAGTATTTGTCACATTGCCTGAATGGAGGGCCATATACGCAATAGGCTTAACAATCAGAAACACTGCGGGTTGAAGAGCCCACTGTCAAGTACTCCTGAAATCTAACTGGAACATGCATAAAAGGGAAAACAGGAGAGGTTGGTTGAACACAGAGTGCCAGCATGAACCGGCAAACTGTCCCACAGCTACAAACTACCATGTGGTCAAAGCATGAAATGAAAGGAAAAAAACTCACTGTTGCTGATAGCGATCATCGCCGTCTAGATCTCTTTTTTGCGACATGCGTCTCTCGGTAGGCGTAACTCTTTTCACCACCACCTGGAGAGGAATGTAATAAAGGACAAGTTACAGAACAACTTCCTGCGACACAAATAAAATGAGCTCACTAACCAATTTTTATGATTTGCAGTATTATAGGGTTTTACGGCGCTCGCAACTGCATAAGGTCATATGAGCGCACATTTTTATGATTATTCATGAGCATCATTACTAAGCCGACCTACCATATATTTGTATAATACCATATTCTTAAAGCACGATAACTTTATTTTCAAAAGTTTTTCTGTCTTTAAAGAAACGGAAAAAATTTCTACTAAGTTAATTTTCTTCAACATCCTTGAAGCATGATGCAATATCAATTGTGTTCATAGATCATGTATATACCGACCCATTTTAAACTCTTTCCAAAGGAAGAAAAACAAAAGTAGTATCACAGCGTCTACTAAACAAACCAGGCGCAATGAGCACCTGACGTCAACTGATATGCCCTCTGGCATTTCTATTACACATGTGCTTTCAAAAACATTACCTGGTCAAAAGCATTTGTGCTTGTCCATATCTGAGGAAACTGTGCTCTCAAGTCTTTGTGGAAGACATACAAGGAGTCTGCAAAGTCTAGAAATAAAATAGTTATGAATGAGATAAGCACTGCAAAACATTTCTTATTTTTCAAAAGATGTGGAAATTCCTTAACTGAAGATAAGAAAATTTAATTGAAACATGTATAGCAACAACAACAAAATATTTTACAAATCAGTTGCCCATCTCTGAGCCACTTTCAAAGATGTGACCAAAAACATCTGTCTAGCCCTGATGAGGAAGGGTGGGCTATGAAACCATTGACCCGAGAAATACAATCTACATATAAATTCTATAGCAAACGCCATACTGCAATTTTCATAGTTTACATGTTACAGAGAGTAAAAACAAAGCTTTTGAGAAGACAATGAGCTTTTCAAATGGGAGCAAAAACTTAAATCTCAATTATTCAGTTACCTTTCTTCAAGTCATAGGTTTGGTGTGGTTTGGTAGAGGTTTTATAGCACTTGCAACACTTAAGGTCATAGAAGTGTTGAAGATCTTAAATCTCAGGTTCAAATAAACATAACTTAAAGTAATAAAAATTAAATTTCGTGAAATTCTGTAAATTGTGGGAATAGCTTTAGACAACAACAAAAAAGAAACATAAAGGGTGCTCAGATAAAACCACAGACACATGTATGTGTAACAATGTGGTGGAGTCAGGTCTTCATCAGTTTATCAGCATATAGAGTCATTAATTGGTATCATCTTAAAGCTTGTTCATTTGTCTTGCTTTTGATTACAAAAATACCCCTCTGTCTTAAATAGAAGTTGAGATGTTTGCCACTGAAAGAGGTGAGAGTCGCCTGGTATCAGAGCAGGAAAATAGCTGTAAAGTTTGATGACTTTCCAAAGCTTGAGTGTCTTTCGAAACTGTTCATTTGTATTTTTTGTGTCTTTGATCAAGGCTTTTCTGTAAAATCCATGCAGAAATGTGTTTTTAAATGGACATAAAAGTTGCGGAGCCAAACCTTGTTAAATTGATAAAAATCGCCCAGTGGGTGGAAACGTGTCTGTTTCTTTGATATAATTATTTTGACGAGCGCCTGATTTCGCCACGATGCCATTGTCAGGAAAGTTCCAAATTCTCAACTCACCATGTAAATAGAAAATAGAAAGATAATAACGGGTTGAGGCAAAAGTTTTTGAATTTGTCAGAACTGCATTTCTCTGTAAATAAACATTTATGATAATATAAATGTTTCAAGTGGTTGTTTTTCTACAAATAAAACTGTACACAATGGCCCTCCTGATTCATATTTTAGTACAGAAGTCTCCGCCTAAGATCCCACCGCTTACGATCCCGGTTCGCTTAAGATCCCGTTGTTTTAGGAAAACAGAATATTTACTATACAAAAGTCACCCCTAAGATCCCGCTCTGATGGTCTACATTCGGCTAAGATCCTGCATTTCAGATCATAATTTGCTAAACAAAAACCCGGGCGGGCACAGCCGATCAACCTAGAGTGAAGAGTTGAGATCAATAAACTGTCCGTCGCGTCAAAGATCAACCACTATCGTGAATGTGATCACATACACGTTGTAAAACTCGATGAAGCGATACAATGTTTGCCCAGACGGGATCACACCGGGGTGTAAACTGACCGACGTGTTAGTTTTCCCCAAGCATCGCACTCAGACCTGAGCTCGCCACCTAAACTTACATCACTGGCTGGGTGGGTAGGGCCTACACGTTCGCTCCAGGCGGGATCACATCGAACCGTGAACTCTTCCTTGACCATTGCAGCAGTTGTCTGTACTCCCGAATTTGCGAGACGGACTGAATTTTAATTGGTGGGTTCACAATGTAATGGTGTGTAACGACAAAGGCGGTTTGGAGGGGGGGGGGGAGGGGGGAGACTCGGTCAGAGATGGAAAGCTATAAATTTTTGACAGGTAAAGAGGAGGGGCAACTGAATAAGCGTAGATCTTGAGACTCATGATAGGATAATAAGTGAAAATGGCACGCCTCGTGCCACTATGCACCGTGATAGGTCATCAAGGTTAACCATTCTTTGCTCGCCATTGGCCATAAACCCACCAATGGGGCACGTCAGTTCATTGTAGAGTGGAGGGAGACCATTTTACCGATTGTGAGCCTTAACATGGGTCACCATAGATTCATCTCTGGGTTCATTGGTTAAGATCCCGGTTCGCCTAAGATCCCGCATTTCCTTGCTCCCGAGCACCGGGATCTTAGGCGGAGACTACTGTATTCGAAAACACAGCCAATATTAAGCATATAGCAATACAAATAATCATGTTGAATTTATACACTTTTGTGATATATTGTAAATATTGCTTGGAACCGTCAGCATCTACACACTTCCAGATGTGCTTCTTCAGGGGACGGAGCGCTTATGGGGATTCCCCTTTTGCAGTGATGTTGGTCCTTCACACAAGTAAACAAGTAAACTTTTGTGATATCTTCCGCACCCTCTCCAATTAATCGTATACATATTGTTTACATAGATATGAATTTACTAGTAAATAGAAACTCATAAATGTTGCACCAACTTTTGTCCGTGGGCAGAGTGAGGATGTCTCCAGGTTGGCTGGTTGGGATCCAGGCTGCTACATGTGAACACAGACTCTGTATCTCTTTTTCATCCATTTGTCTAAATGGACAATTGAACAGAAGGTAAATTATCTTCATTTCCCCAAAGTAAAAATCAAAATCAGGTAAGCGACTGAACAATGTAGCATACAGATGTTATAAGAAAACTATATATATACTGTTAAGACATCTTATGATAGTTACTCTTATGACCATCGACCAATAGATCCTTTTCAGCAAATAAAGAGTTACAGAACAATGCAAAGTTATCATGCTTACCAAATACATTTTTGTAGCCCTGCATACAAAGGGCGAAATTTCCACACAAAAATCTGCTGTGCTAGAGTATTTAAACAAAATTAATTCTTTCAGCAGCAGCAATAATTTGCAACCCAGACTGTTTAATGACAAAATCAAATAAAAATTACACACACCTGTCAAGGTCGCGATTCAAGACCCCAACTTCAACTAGGTCTTTTACTTTCTTTTCATCAACACAATTCAAGTAGGAGATCCCATCGTGAAGCCACTGAAATAGATCAAAATGAAAAAACATGTACACCCTTGTTAAAGTTTCTGAAAAATCTCTTCTTTTTCAACATTTCTCTTATTCCCGTTATAATCATGTGGAGTTAATGTTGAAACTGGTTTCAATGTTTGCACCATCTTCAGGCAAATTTCTTGATGGGAGAGAATTTTCAACTTCAGTATCTACAAGATTTATAACCTTTCTCATTCAACCTAGTTCATTAGTTCGAACTGTCATTTCTTGAGGCTACTGCACTGACCCTCAGACAATTCTACAGGTTCACACGTAGCTTATCCAGCAACTTTCCTCCGAACATGGTGAAGGTGACAGCCACAATGCTGTAGCAGAAGAATGGGACTCAAATCGTCTTCATCGTACTGGTACACTGCACATTTGTCGACCTCAAATGAGACATTCATGTGAGTGTTCATTCTGATACAATGACTTTGTTGTGTCTGCTAAACAATCTGTCTGTCAATCTGGAATGTGGTAGCTTCAATCTTTTTTCAAAACAGACTTCTGAGTGTCATCTCTTTAGTGTAAGAGACCTATCTCCTCAGTCAACTGCCTTCTCTCCTTTGCCAGTCTGTCGGTTTTTTCATTCCAGAGGATCCCACAGTAAGATGGGACCCATTGCACAGTGAGATCTGTCCAGCAATAAGATTCCTCTGTGCTCCTTTGAGCTCAGTGGTGGTTGTTTTTGCTTGGAATTTGTAGGACTTTTAAGAACAAAACTACATATATAGATTACTACCCAAGTCTGCTTTGTGGCTGCTTAGCATTTTTGTTTCTTGTTGCATTTCCAAGCACTTCAGATTGTGTCTGAAAAATTACAAGAGTAGGTTTCTTCCAAGTGGAGAGGGTGGTAAGAGCTTCTTCCTCTTATCCATACCTAACCTATATCTCGCTTCGAACAAAGCTGAGGATTTTCAACTCAAATGTTGAGCCAGTCCTGTTGTATGGATGTGAAACATGGAACGCATCTCAGACTTGCATAAAGAAGATCCAGGTTTCCTTGAACAAGTGTCTAAGGAAGTTATTGAGGATCAGATGAACAGACAGGGTCAACAATGAGGAAGTGTTAAGGAAAACAAGACAGATCCCAGTCACAGATGAAGTAGGAAGAAGGCCGTGGCGACTGATTGGACACACTCAGAAAGTCAGGCAGCTGCATAACAAGGAAAATATTGGATTTGAATCCACAGGGTAAAAGGTCAAGGGGAAGACCGCGTGGAATTTGGAGAAGAGTCACGGAAATTTGATGTACAGAAAAAAGGGAAGACATGGAATAACATCAAGAGGCTAACCCAGGATAGGGAAAGGTGGAAAGTGTTTGTTAGTGGCCTATACCCTGATCCAGGGTGAGAAAGGAAATGATGATGACACTTAACCTCCTTCACTCATCACTATAATCATTGCCTCCATTCCCGCCTGAGACTTACGCCACCAACAAGGGCTCTCCACACATTTTCTCCAGCTGCAGGGACAGCCTTCCAGTTTGCTGCTTGTTTGATTCACTGGTCCATCTGCGTACCCATAGACCCATTGACCTGCCAGTTTCCTGGTATGAATGTATTCAAGGGCCAGTGTATTCTCTGAGGCTTCAAATGTAAGTCATTGCTTTGTATGCTTGGGGGTTGTTGTTTTTTTCAGATAGACGGCAACAAGTCTGGTTTCTTTTTTAGTGTTAGTAGAAGCGTCAAGGGGCGGATGTCAACAGAGAAGTCCTTACAGGGAACCAGACTTACTCAACAGAGAAGTCCTTACAGGGAATCAGACTTACTCAACAGAGAAGTCCTTACAGGGAACCAGACTTACTCAACAGAGAAGTCCTTACAGGGAATCAGACTTACTCAACAGAGAAGTCCTTACAGGGAACCAGACTTACTCAACAGAGAATTCCTTACAGGGAACCAGACTTACTCTGCTCACCTCTCTAGCTTCAACAGCACAAAGTCTGCTTCGATTATCAAGGCACCCCGGAAATAGTGGGTCACAAGAGTGAGACAAACATATAAAAGAAGTAGAGGAAAAAATGACAATAGTAAGGATTAGGAAAGAAAAAGCAGCAGTTCCCTGTTGTAGATCAGGCACAGTTACGAGCATGACACTGATGAATCAGCCCATTTACAATTCTACTGTGCATGAACGAGAAATGTCCCCCCTTTGAGAATGGCCTAAAGACACTTCAGTCAGTGGCACCGCCCCAGGGGGAATGTCTGGTTTCTGTAGATGAGTAGTTCTGATAGATGGAACAGGCATAACTATGTGGTCCAGAAGATGGAGGTAATTCCTTATTGAGGGTTTGACAAGGGAAAGAAGTTGAACCTGAAAAGTTTTCATTTTGGCTAAGAAATATATTGGTACATTAGAAGATTATCTCATACATGACACTTTTATTCATACTCTTTTGTTCATTTGCCTGGCTGAAAATAACATGCATGTTCTCACTCTCATTTATCCTGACATGATATGTGTTCTACAGGAATAGCCAGATGAACTTTAAAAGTCAAATTTACTGACCAAAAAACACTATCATCTACATGTGTTAAAACAACTTTAAATACCTTATTGAAATCAAACTTGTGCTTGCGCAAGAACTGGATACTTGATGCCTGAAAAAAAAAACAAAGTCAAAAAAGTATTTTGCTGACAGATCATGACACATTCCTTGTCAAATGAACAACTGCCATGTCAAAACAATAAATATTTAGACCTATTCACCTAAAAAAAAGATCAGTTTTGATATTTCAGTTCATAGCAGAGCGAAGTTAACAAACACATATTACAGCAGTAAGAACAATGAGCAGGACGGCCCAATTTATGACAGATACCAGACTTCAAGCGTGATGCGATCGAGAAGAAGAAGAAAAGAACAACGGGAACACTGACTAACAAGGGGGAGGAAACACCACAAGAACATCCTTGTTTTTAGCAAGATCTTTATGGCATTTGCAGAACCTTTAGAGGGGGCTCTCGTGGCCTAGAGGTTAAGGTGTTGGTCTCTCATTCAAAAGGTCCCGGGTTCGAATCTGGGTAGCGACTGAAAAATTTTCTTCTCTAAATTTGTCTCCTTTCACCTCATTTCCTGCTCTCTAGCAATGTTCTGTCGTCTGCTTTCGTCTCCTCTTTCTGCCCCACACCCTCACCTCCTTTGCCCCTTCCTCTGGGCTCCTGACTCTTTCTGCAGCCTTTCTACTGCTACTCCTTCGCTTCTTCGTACTGCTGTCTTTCAGCCACGCCCCTGATCTTCTGGTAGGAAAGATCTACACCTAGCCTTCTCGGACAAGGGCGAAAAATCTCGGAGGGCCAGTGTGCAAGTTGCGCACGTTAAAGATCCCTTGGTGGTCTAAAATCGATAAGAGTAGGCTTCGGCCGCCACCCGGGCAAAATTCAAAATTTCCTACCAACTGAAAATATTAGGTGTGTCCCGCACGCTCATATGACCGTATGCAGTTGTGAGCACCGTAAAACACTACTTTACAAAAAGAAAAAAAAGAAAAAAGAACCTTTAGGTCATATAAGTGCCGAAATTTAGAGGCGTTACAAGAGAGTAACAAACACCAAAAAAAAGAGATAAGGACGACAGCCATTTGATAGGAAAGAAGGAGTAAACCCCATCAGAGCAGCTGCCAACCACTCACAAACCATCTTTGATTATCCCCACTTATAAGCATTTTTAGTTAATGAAATTTTTTTGGCCAGTATTATTATCTGCTTCCAAAATCATAATGAAATTCCATTTTCTTGTATCTCTTCCAAAATGCAAACTTGAAAATACGGTATCATAATCGGTCATTAGAGTGCCCTAAGTACAATGCAAGACAAAGGTTAGGTCAGTTTTGAAACGTCAAAGAACAAAACAGTAGAGCTGCAGTGAACAAAGAAGTCAAACGCTTGTGAAAAGTTAAATAAAAAGCGCTTTGAAATTATCATACATTTGATCAATGAAAGACACATAAGATGGGTGTGCCTGGAGAAAGGTCCCAGTTGTTGAACATTCTGGATATATTGAAATTAGGGCTTATTCTTGTAGTCAATTCAACTTGCAGATGTGCCACATTAGTCAATTCAACTTGCAGATATGTCACATTAGTCAATTCAACTTGCAGATATGTCACATTTTGTAACACAGGATGTAAAACCTAAGTTGGGAGAAAAACCCTATTTCTAGCACATTTTTAACTTTGGTGAAATATAACATATTGCAAAAATAACTAATAAAAGACTTAAAATAGAAATAAATCCTTTCAATATGTCATTAAGAAATGGTTAAATGTGTGTTTTCAGAGGGAACTAAATTTTTGATCTAGTAAGACTTTCATGGCCTTTTCACCCTGTTGCTCAAAAATAGCGTTGCCGACAACTGGGACCTTTCTCTAGGCACACATACATATTTAGTAACTAACTGTAACTGTATCTGTGTAGACAGCTATGTATGTTGCAAGGTATGACCGTTCGATTTCATCCGAACCTTAAATATACGATATGATAGAAAGAAACCTCAAAAGTCAAAAGGAGAAAGTGGGGCTCTCTTTAACAAATTCCGCTCACCTGCAAACTCAGTCTTTGATCATGAGACGCAAAGCTTCTTGGGAAAAGGTAAAACTGGAATGTCTGTGTTTGATACCTATGACATAAACCAAAAGTTACATTACACCAAGAAAACATTAGCAAATGTTTTAACAAGTTGATACAGTTTAAAATATATACAATAAACTTAGTGCTATTAATAACTTCTCGGTAGCAAATGCTATATATACAGCTTACTCATTATCTTATAACCCCATATATTCATTGCAAGAAAGGCCCTCTGTGTAGTAATAAAATAATTTCAGTGAGCTAAAAGTGTGTGTATGTGTGTGCGTGCGTGTGCTCATATTTGAGAAAGAGAGAGAGAGAGAGAGAGAGAGAGAGAGAGAGAGAGAGAGAGAGAGAGAGAGAGAGAGAGAGAGAGAGAGTGTGTAAGTGATTATGTGTCTGAGTGTGCACAATTATGTGAGAGTAAGAGTGTGTGATAATGTGTGAGTGTGTTCATGTACATGTCTGTGTGTGCACAATTATGTGAGAGTAAGAGTGTGTGATAATGTGTGAGTGTGTTCATGTGCATGTCTGTGTGTGCACAATTATGTGAGAGTAAGAGTGTGTGATAATGTGTGAGTGTGTTCATGTGCATGTCTGTGTGTGCACAATGATGTGAGAGTAAGAGTGTGTGAGAATGTGTGAGTGTGTGATAATGTTTTCATGTGTTCATGTGTGTCTGTGTGTGCTGTGACCCCTACCTGTTGGTGTTCACATCTCCACAAAATGTTGACAATCCTGTTGAGGAAATTTTTTAAAGAACATAAATTCCACCGGGATATCATACAAAATAAAGACAGTATTTATTAGAGAGTGGTCAAGGAATCTGCATTCATCTTGACGTGACAAACTTTCATGTTCTGCTATTAAAAACTAACGTACCACAGGAGCTGCAAATTTCATCAAGTACCTTATTTTTACTGTCTTACTTAATAGTGATGAAAAATTGGTTCATGTCATCATAGATATGCATTGACAACTTTTCTTTGTACTCTGTGAGAGCTACACGTTCCACTTGTGCCGTCAAAAAAAGAAAAAAAGAAAAAGAGGGCACAAATGCAGAACAAGCATAGAATTTAACCAAGCGTACTCTTCATTAGGTGCTCAAGATATGCGAAGAACCTAGTGAAGCTTTCTTTCTTTTTTTATTTTTTTTTGGTAAGTGTTTTACGGCGCTCGCAACTGCATAAGGTCACATGGGTGAGTGAGACACTTTAAACATTTTCAGTTGGTAGGAAATTTTTTAATTTAGCTAGGGTGGCAGCTGAAGCCTACTCTTATCAATTTTGGACCACCAAGGGATCTTTAAGGGGCGCAACTTGCACACAGGACTGACGAGATTTTTCACCTTTGTCCCAGAAGGCAAGGTGTAGATCTTTCCTACCATAAGATCAGGGGTGTGGCTCAAAGACAGCAGTAAGAAGGATCAAAGGACTTTCAGTAGAAAGGCTGCAGAAAGAGTCAGGAGCCCAGAGGAAGGGGGCAAAGAAGGTGAGAGGCTAGGAGCAGAAAGTGGAGACGAAAACAGACGACAGAACAATATCAGAGAGCAGGAAAGGAGGTTAAAGGAGACAATTTTAGAGAAGAAAATTTTCTGTCGCTATCCAGATTCAAACCCGGGACCTATTGAATGAGAGGCGAACACCTTAACCTCTAGGCCACCAGAGCCCCAGGAGTTTTCTAAGAAAATAAAAGTACATAAGGGTCAAGGGAAAAAGACTGCCGACAGGCTTTCTCTTTAGCACAGAAAGTGGAGACGAAAACAGACGACAGAACAATATCAGAGAGCAGGAAAGGAGGTTAAAGGAGACAATGTCCTGTCCTGCTCTCTGACATTGTTCTGTCGTCTGTTTTCGTCTCCACTTTCTGCTCAATGTCATGAAACAAAAAACCCCCCAAAAAACAATAGTAATTTAATTAACAGAGATCATATCCACTGTTACTGTTGCAACATACATTATTGAAGTTCATTCAAACACTGAAAAGGAAAGACACAAACAAAGAATCATACCTATTTGAAACAAAGTAAATTTCTGTATGCTTCTCCTAAGCTTGGAATATCTATCTGAGCCGCTGTCAAATAAGCTGTAGATGAAAATAATATAAGAATAAGGAACATTGAACATCATCCAAGCCATTTAGTTTAGTCTCTTCCCTTCCTTTCAAGATTTTAAAGAAAATGGAAAGATAACCCCGAAAGTACCGAATAACAAACAACCCAAGGTGGACATTTAGAAAATTCAGAATATATAATTCTATTTTATAATAATACATCCATTCTATAAGCAATATCCTCAAGAATATTATATCCTACTTTAAAACATCACTTTACATTCACAAGCGGGAGACAAGATACGACTACAGTTGAATCAAAAGTTTCAGCTTGACAAGCAACATCATGTTGCAACATAAAACTGTATACGTTTAATGCCCCAAGCAACACTGTAAGGTTATTTAAGAAGTGAGACCTTCGAACTAAACGGCCATCCCTGAGAGGACTGAATCAAATAAAAAAGTTCGTGTGAAGTGCCTTTCCCAAGGACATAACATTGCTCCGAGCTGAACTTCAAATCCTAAAACCCATAAAAGCTCATAATTACCAGTCCAGTAGTCTAACCAATAAACTACTGAAGCCAGAACATCTCTTGCAGATATTTCAATGTGAAATCTGCTCAGTATCAATCTATGATGGAACAGTATGAAGGTAAGTTTTGGCACTACCTCTGATAATCCAATTTCTTCCTCTTCTTGAGAAACTATTATTTCAAACTAAATCAGGAAAATTTTTCCTACCAGCTACAGGCTTATCTGAGTGCAACACTGTCTGAACAAACCCAATCAGGTCGCCTACAACTCTGCCAATAAAGTAGCACAATCTGAAAGCAAAATATTTATTACAAAGTTTTAACCCTTCCAGCCCCATGCCCGTATATTTTCAGCAGAGCTGGTACCTCCCACCATCCCAAGAGTGTATATTCTCAGTTTCGGGGGCTACCAAATTTGGGCATTTTTCTAAATTGGAGAACCTAATTAAACTCTAATTTTCAAAATATTTGTTCATTCACTTTACCTTTGAACGCTGTTCTATGTCATTACCTAAACCTCATTACAAAGATACTACATCACTTTTTAGAATACATGCCAGTTTCTCTGAAATACCGCTGTATTGGCTGGGACTGGGGTCAGGGAGTGCACAAAAATGGCTGGGGCTGGAAGGGTCAATAAATTGATGTCTGAGCGCAAGAAGTGACTATATATCCAGTTTTGGTCGAAAAGGAGTAATCGATACCGGAAGTGAGATTTTAAGCAGATCTTTAACCTCTATACATATCTAAGCCGTAGCTTAATTCTGTATCGAGATATTAACAGTTTCTTTTTGGACTATATTATCGAGATTACAAAACCGTCAAAATTTCAAACTGGTTTTTCTTGAAACTGAAAAAGTGAATATATAGTCACTTCTTGTGCTCAGCCGTTGCAAGGTATCATAAAATTCTACTTACCTTGGCTTATCATCATCATGAAAATGGAGCCCAGAAAATTCTGAATCAATCGCTAGATAGAAAAAAACCAAAACGTTTTTACATTAAAAAAGAAAAATTACTAAGGTACATTCACTGGGAAATTGTCATGATAGTGAGTAGGCATGTACCATGCAAGCTTTTACAATGTTATAATATCAACATCCTGGTGTGCAGTTGCCCTGTTATTGCTCTCTATTATACTCTCTATATATATGTTAAAAATACCTGGTTTGATAAAACTAACAAGAAAGAGAACATATTTTACACAAATGAGTCAACATACAAAAAAAAGTTTTGTTTTTAATATGAGAAAACTATAATTCCTTCCACTCTTTTCCTAGGGGCACAGTGAAATATCAGGTCATTCATAATTATGTTGAAAAGGGTGGCCACAAACCACTTAGCACAAATGAGACAACGCAAGGGCAATAGGAAGACAAAAATAAAGACAATAAAAAATCATAAACAGTTGGCCTTCATTGTGGTGGTTGTACATTTCTTTTTCCAAGACATTCTTTAGGCAGAATGACTGAGAATGTTAAAAAACAGAAACATTTAAATTCTTAATTCAAATTCCATTGTCACTTCTACTGATTTTCGGGGATCATATACAGTAGTCTTTGCCTAAGATCCCACTGCTTATGAACCCGGTTCGCTTAAGATCCCGCTGTTTAAAGAAAACAGAATTTTCACTACACAAAAGTCACCCCTAAGATACCGCTCTGATTCTCTCTGAAGTTCTACATTCGGCTAAGATCCCGCATTTCAGATCATAATTTAAGGAATAAAAACATGAGAGGGCATAGCTGATCAACCAAAAGTGAAAAGTTGAAATCATTGAACTGCCCGTCACGTAAAAGATCAGTCACTCCTGTGAATGTGATCACATAAGCGTTGTAAAACTAGTTTGCACACTATAAAAAATAAGCTGGATAGGCAAAACAGTTTCAAAGCAGTCCAACAAAAGAATAAAACTTTGTACAAATTAATTGGCATCACTCAAATATTTTAAAAAATCAAGAGTAGAGGTTCTTTTGTGCTGGCAAGGCTGTCACTGTCACTGTAGGCTATTCATGTGAGTCTTTCAGCCAGCTAATAAATGTATCATAACGCGGTGGAATCAGGTGCTCGTCAATTTTTGGGCATGTTGAGTTATTGGTATCATCTTCGAGCTTGTTCATTTGTCCTGCTTGCGATGATAAAAATACTGATGTATCTTGAAAAGAAGTCGAGATATTTGCGATTGAAGGAGATTGGGGTCGCCTGTTTTTTTTTGTAAAATTAGTGACAAAATGGCCACCAAAGTCTAGTGACTCCCATAGTTTGAGAGTCCTTGGTAATTGAATGTTTTTTTGTTTTAGTAGAGGTTTTACAACGCTCGCAATTGCATAAGGTCATATGAGAGCCAGAAGATTAGAAGTGTTACAAGAGAGTAAGAAACATAAAAAAGAAGGAGGGGAGATAAGGATGATAGATGTTTGATAGGAAATAAGAAGCAAACCACACCAGAGTACCCGCCAACCAACCACTAATTGATTGTTTACTTTTTTGTGCCTTTAATTAACGTTTTTAAGAAAATATTAACACAGAAATGTATTTCTAAATGGAGATAAAAGGTGTTGAGAAAAACCCCAAAATTAGAATTAAATTACTAAACTAGCGGAAATATGCCTGTTTCTTCCTTTTCATTATTTTGACGAGTGCCTGATTTCACCACGATGCGTCACAAATGCTGTAGACCTAATTTGGAAGGAGTTCCGCAGAGGGCCGGCCGACCAACAACACCTAACCCTAACCATATAACTCCTGATAGTTTGCTTAGTGGACTTAGTCACGGTAAGCGCCGGCCCTCTGTGGAACTCCTCCCCCTCATCATCATCATCATTAATGCCTTTCATCCCTGGCAGGGTATAGGCCACACATACAAGCTTCTTCCATTTATCTCTGTCCTAGGCCATCCTTCCAAGCTCGTTCCAAGTGAGCTTCATCTCTCTCACGTCCCTTTCCATGCATCTCCTCCATGTTTTGTTTCCCGTGGCCTACCCCTGCCTCGTGCTCCCTGTGGGTTCCACTGCAGTGACTGTCTTGTGATGTTTCCACTGGGCTTTCTTAAGGCTTAAGGTGTGTCCCATCCATCGCCACTTTCTTGGTACTATTTATTTCCTTTTTTGTGTCCTTTCCCACAGCTCTTCATTTCTTATTCTATCCTGCCACGAAATTTTTAGAATACTCCTCATACATCTGTTGATGAAAGTCTGGATTTTATTCAGTACTGTCTTTGTTGTCTTCCAAGTTTCGCAGCTGTAGAGGAGCACAGACTTGACGTTGGAGTTAAAGAGTCGAATCTTGGTGCGCAGTGAGATGTTGCTCCAAGATAGGGAAAGGAGTCCACTTTTCCAGGGGAGTGTCTTCCACTGTCACAGAAGGGCTTGAAACTATTCCTAGCTTCACTACTTTCGATTTGCCTGGATGAATATGTAGGCCAACACTCCTTGATAGGCTATTGAGTTCCTTGGTCTTTTCTTGCATCTGAGCATGTGTGTGAGAGAGCAGTGCAAGGTCATCGGCG
Organism: Aplysia californica; assembly: GCF_000002075.1. Lineage (NCBI taxonomy): Eukaryota > Metazoa > Mollusca > Gastropoda > Aplysiida > Aplysiidae > Aplysia > Aplysia californica. The sequence continues at coordinate 446,191 of NW_004797720.1, read as the reverse complement.
AAGTCCAAGTCGTCCAGCTGCTGCCAAGGGATTCACTGAATTCCATTACGCTTGCCTCCGGTGGCTTCTTGCATGACCCAGTCAATTGCCAGTATGAAGAGAAAGGGTGAGAGCAAGCATCCTTGTTGCACTCCTGTCTGTACCTGGAATGGTCCTGAGAGTTGTCCTTCGTGGAAGACTTGGCAGTTTGTTCTATCATAGGTGGCCTTCAAAAGCTTGATGATTTTGTCAGGTATTCCATAATGCCGCACGAGTTAACAGTTTCCCTGTCCATGCTGTCAAAAGCCTTTTCATAATCAATGAAGTTGATCACGTGAGGTGAATTCCATTCAAGTAAGGGATTGCTCAACAGCTTCCTTTGAGCTTTCACTGCCTCGCATCATAAGCTCTCCATTCGGAGAAGATCCACGACCAGCCAAGCAGAGATATTGGTTTTTGCTTGTGTATGTGTTTCTGTAACAGGTTCTTTTTACAAGAGAGGTTGTTAGCCTCGTGACTCAACCCCCGACCTGGAGGCAGGATGACTCTGTTTCGGGAGTCACTACCTGGTTCGCCATTTAGTCGCCTCGTATGACACGCTAGCACCACGTCTGTCCTATTCTTCTCAATGCTGGGACTGCACAACAGAACTCTTCTCCCTTCTTAAAAAATATAAATTTTCAATTGAAAGGGTTAATAATTACAAGACATTGTCGTAGTCATAAAAGCATAAAGGGATTGTTGGATGTAAAAAAACCCACCAATCCAGGCCCCCTCTACCTTCCACAGAAATAGATTGATCAGTACAGAGAAAAGAAGAGGAGCGGGGTGGGGGCTTCAGATACTGACATTTTAAGATCAAATTGAGGTTTTTGAGAGGGCATAGCCCCTTGACAAAATAAGTTTATTTAGCCTTTAAAGGCTTTATTTATTCATTTTTATAGAAGAGGGTTTTACGGCGCTCGCAACTGCATAAGGTCATATGAGCGCCAAGGGGTGGGTGTCAACAGAGAAGTCTTTACAGGGAATCAGACTTAGACTGCTCACCTCTCTAGCTTCAACAGCACAATTAAGGTCTGCTTCGACTATCAAGGCACCCCGGAAATAGCAGGTCACAAGAGAGTGACAAACATACTAAAGAAGTAGAGGAAAATGACAATAGTAAGGATCAGGACAGAAAAAGCAGCAATTCCCTGTTGTAGATCAGGCACAGTTATGAGCGTGACATGAGTCAGCCCATTTACAAATCTACTATGCTTGAACGAGAAATGTCCCCCCTTTGGGAATGGCCTAAAGACACTACAGTCAGTGGCACTGCCCGGGGGGGGGGGGGGGGGGGGGGAGGGTTAAAGGCTTTAGCATTGGGTAAGATTAAGAGTTCTTGAAGACAACAAAAACAAATCAAGGAATACGGACTTTTGACCATTTGCTTTGTTTCTGACTCACTTCCAAGTTCGGTGGTGCTTTTTCGGTAGTGCCCACCCCCCTTATTTGAGCCTGACCTACATCTAGATCTATACGTTTGATTCACGATGAGCTAAGATATCAAACCTAAACAATAGCAAAACATGCCCCCCTGAAACCCCCCTTCCTATTTTTGTTAGGTCAGGGGGGCAAGCCCCCCTGAAACCCCCCTTCTCTTGGGGCCAAAACCCGTGAATAACAATTGCGGGGTGGGAACTACCGAAAAAGCGCCGAAGTTCGAGCGACCACCCCAACAAATTTAATTATAAAGGTTTGACATCCACTCCAATGCCGGTAGTCGCTAGTTATAATACTTTAGTTAGACTTTAGATCTAGAGCTAGACTCTCTTGATCTAGATCTAGATATTTATATTAAAATTACCATAAATTTACTGAACTATAACAAATGAAGGAAAACAAATCTGTCGAAAGCAGAAGTCGACCAGAAGAACTTGTCAAGCCGAGAAGACTTCTTACCAATAAAATCTGCAGTTCTGATTGCGTACTCTATGCTTGGGAAAACATCTTCAAAATTATCTCTCGTCACTTCAATCATTTTTATTCTCGTTGATCACAGACAGTATTCAAGGCAAAGTAAAAAAACAACAACAAACAAACGGCATAACATTTAAGTGGCTACAGGATTCACTAACAAAAGAAAACACTGCTTCTGTTTAGGCTATCTTATGATGACAACGAAGATGGCTTTCTCTACTTTCGCTTTCCATTCAACTCTTTTTTTTTTTCGCCTGTCGCCCCGCCCTCTTCCGTTAAATTTGTAGTTGATCCAATATTTTGATCTGGCAAACAAAAGAGCAGCTCTTGATTCCAATAAGGAAGCAGTATAATTATTTCAAAGTAGTTCTGTATTTTCAAAAAAACATCTGGTTTATATCTCACTTTACATGGGTAAGTAAAACTGCCAAATAAGATTATGGACGAAATTATCAATTTGTGCCCTCTGAGTCAAGTATTACATATATATATATAATATAACGATTGATCCCTTACCGGAAGTAAACTGGTTGCTACTTACGCTAAGTATCTAAACATGTCGGTTCACAGATAAAGAAACAAGCAGCCTCAATTAAAAGTTTTGCGTTCATCTATTAATTCATCTTTCTGAACGAAAAAAATACTTTCTGCGTTGTGATATTTATCAATGTAAGTTATTATCAATGACTATAGACAGTGAACGATCTTGTCTGTTCGATAGTGTTTGAGCGCGTGAAATCCGCAGCTTGCACTCAACGCTCTTGAGCATGGATATGCGCTATATAAATGCAATTATTATTATTATTATTATAAGTTGATTTTTTAATCCATCTAGCTAAGCCTTGAATATTGTATTGTATAATGCCATGCCCATTCATCTTGATGCCGGCCGTTGCAGTTGAATATCTTGTAGTTCCGTTCGTTAAAGTCCACGATCCATTTGTTTACATCCAGAGAAGAAATCCAGAAGTCTTGATGACCAAATACTATTTGAAATAGGCTACACAAAGAGTAGGGATGCAACCTAAGTGCAAAACATCAAATTAGGGTAAAATTCAGGGGGCATGCCCCGCTGAACCCCCCCACCTCCATATATTTTTAGCAAGTGGCTATTCTCTGGCGTTGCGCTTGTCAATAGATCGGAAGCTATTCTCCGGCGTCACGCTGCCGGTCTATTCTATTACTAATAAATTATTTGTCGGCACAGATTTGCAAATACCTCTCTCATCTGTTTGTCTGGGGAAAAGATTCCTCTAACTTCACCACTTCATGCCACTTCCATTGATACAGACACAGAGGATAGGTTTTCAGACACAAGCTGCCCCAATTCCTCCAATTTAGAATTATGTTAGGTGCAAGAAGAAACGTGTTCACCACTTGTGATGCGAGTTCATAACAAAGAGTGAGCATGAGAAGTTACATTTTCATGGTTTACAAAAATGGAGATACGACAAGAAAGCACTGAAGTTGCGAAATATCAATTAAATTTATCGAAATTTAAAAGCAGTTTTCATGATTTGTTTTTATTATACCCTACTTTCAAAATAATTCAAAATATAATACTTAGAAGTCAAATCTATGAAAACCCTTTAAGCACATTGAAAAAAAATGGTGGATCTATCATTTTTTTCATGGAAACTCATTTTGGTCAAATAAGTGATTATTTTTGTCACTATCAGCCTGTAGCTTGAAACGGTCTGGGGCGACTTTTGGTACCTTTCTCTAGGCGCACACACATATGTAAAATAGTATAGCTTTTATACAGAAGTGAACAAATCAGTTGGATTTGGACAATTGTAACATTCACTGATTTTTTGTCTGATTTGAGCATGTTTCTCTTACATTCAACAAGGAGATGGCTGGATTTCTGTCAGTTGATTTGTTTATATGAAAAGCTCCAACAGAAGGACTTCAAAATCTAGCTTAATTCACTGTACCCCTCCACAGCTAGCACGACATGAAAGATAATAGGCCTGTAAAAATCTCATTGGTCAGCTGTGTGTTGGAACATTGCTTCAATCATTGACAACATGCTGCACGTAGGCCTCCACACTAATTTTGTCATAAATATTTTTATTTTGTTTTGTATAATTGTTGCCATCCTGACTTAATGAATTCTTTACTTAACTCTTGATCAGTTTGTTATATCCAAAAAATGCCCAGAAACCTTCTTTTGGATAGATGATCAGTCTTTTTTATAAAGTCTTGTACAGATGTGAAGACTGAGAATATTACCTTGGTCATCTTAAAAGTGCGTTTCTTTAAATATTTTAAAAGCTATTTTGTATGCCTTTCATTGTAAATATTCCTTACTGGATTATATGTTGATGTAATTGACAAATTTATAAGATGTTATTGTACTTTTTTTTTTCCTTGAGACAATTTTCTAATGGTAAGTGTTATAGTTCATATCCATCTTATCATTTGCAGCAAGTTTTCAGAATGTCAAGCCAAAGAAGATCAAGTCGACCATCCTCAGCTGCAAGCCGGACATCAATGTCAGCTCAGTCAGATGTTGAAACAAAATTGGAATGTCGAGCCGCTTTCCTCGGTCGTTATGATGACATAAGGGATGAAATTGACTCCAAAGATGATCTCATGACACGTATGTTAATCAAGATATTTTAGTTATGACAGTAGCTGCTGTTGTGATGGGGACAGAGAATTTTATGCTGGAATTTTTGCAGAGACAGGAAGCTCTTTCTCCTCTCAACGCCCTAAAGGTACAAGAGGACGGATAAAGTAAAGTAAAGTAAGATTGGCAAGATCATATTATATTAGTTCTGTCAAAAAAATTATTAAATATATGTACTGCAATTTTGCACGGCCCAACGATTACGTGCTTAAATTGGTGATTTAGAATGACTGCTGCTGCTGATCCTCTAAAACTCTACTAGCATAAAAATTTTGGAGAGATAAGCGAAGTCATTTCGTCATCCATAGGCTAATTGGGGTGTGACGAAATGACAGGTTTCCTGAGTGATTATTTGGCTCTTGAAAAAATATGCACAACTGATCATTAATTTGTAGATGATGTATGATTTGAAAACAGCCATCTATTCGGACCACCCTCAAACATCTGCCATTTAATATGGCTGTGTGGGATATTGTATGTTTTCAGGGTATCCTTCACACCCTGGATCCAGGTCTTTCTTGGTCTTCCTCTTGCCTTGTACCCTGATACTTTCCTGTAGTAGGCTTCACTGGTAAGCTGGTTAGGTGCCATACATGTGAGATGTCAAAAGCACCTGATTTTTTTCCTTGGAATGTAGTGGAGGACAGGTGTTGTTCCCACCATTTCTCTGACCTTGTTATTTCTGACCATGTCCCGTCTGGTTTTGTTGACGGTTCTCCTTAGACATCTCATCTCGCAGGTGGTTATCTTACGTTCCAGACTTTTGGTCAGGGTCCATGTCTGGCACCGGTAGGTCAAGGTGAGAGTGAAGATAGAGTTAATGAGCTTCATTTTTGTCTCAGTGGGGATGTTAGGATGTTTGAGGAGTGGAGCAAGCTGGTAGCTAACGCTGTGAGCCTATTGTACTCTCGTCTCAATTTCTCTGTTGAGACGTCCATCTTCAGAAAAGATGCTACAAAGATACTTGAACTCGCTGTCTTGCCAACCACACCTCTCATAAATAATAATACCTAAAAACTTTGTTAATATGACTCGAGAGATTAAATTTTGTCAGTACATATCTTACAGGTTTTTAAAAATCTATTCTTAATTCCATCAACCCTCCCAATCCTCCCCCCAAAATTGTGATTTGCGATTGCCATGACAATGCGTGTTTGATGTTTGAAAGTGTGTGACAAAATGACCGTCTCTATTCAACCTTGTGGGTTTGGACTTTGACGAGATGACTGTGAGGTCCTGACTGCACCGGTGTGACAAAATGACTGTTTGACGAAATGACTGGCACCGAACCTCATATGTTATGTCAAAGCATACAGCTGTGAGTTCACTGTTACAACATTTTGAGTCCTCTGTTTCTGAGTGTGCAGTCTATGTACTGGTATAGTACTTGTGTAATTGTTTTGAATATGCTGTATAGTTGTTTATTATTCTCAAATCGATCTTGTCTATGTAAAAAATTGTTTTTCTCTAAACGTGCTATGTTTATCTTATATTTTTTTACAGTATTGTTTACGTTCAGTTTAGAGTGATATTCTTTCAAAGATGTTTGATTCTCTTGATACAGTTCTACAACAAACTGGAAGAAATCCATCGTCAAGGGTGATATCAAAATACTGGACAAGAAATACAGGTATGGAGTTTTATAGCAGTATCAGGTTTTAAAAATGTGTGCCTTTTATCTAGAAACTTGAGTACCACATGACGTGAGTGTGCATGTGTGTGTGCGACTGTATGTGTGTATATGTGTGTGTATGTGTTTGCATTTGAGTTGCTTTGTTTGCTCATATTCAATAGTAGGTCTTTTTTAGGTGCAACTTATACACTCATATGGAGATGTGTCATGTTTTTTAAAATAATATCAAGAGCACATTCACCCACATTTATTCACCAACTTGCATATGTGTGTTTCTGCACGCATCCACACACACAACTCCCCCCCCCCCAAAAAAAAAAACACACAAAAAACAAAAAATCACACACACACACACTCGCACACACGGACACACACACACACACACACACACTCACTCACACACACACACACCCACACGCACACACACACACACACATTCCTACACCTCTACATGCACACACACACACACATTTATAAGCACACACACATTCCTACACCTCTACATACACACACACACACACACATTTATAAGCACTCACACACACACATTTATAAGCACTCACACACACACACACACACACACACACACACACACACACACACACACACACACACATTCCTACACTTCTACTCTTGCTCTTTCCGAACTGTACTGATTTCCTTCCCTTTCCTGTTCGCAGAAAGTTTAACATTCGATGACTTTGTGGACATATGTCGCCGAGAACCTGTGACATCAGAGGATGAATTGATGAGGGCCTTTCGTAAGATTGATGTCAATGGAGATGGCTACATATCTTTGGACGAACTTTTCAAAGTCATGACCACGGTAAATTATCTTTATTTGCATCATTAGGCTTATTATTTTTTCTGTACATTCTATAAAGGGAGTTTGTTTTCTTAAATTGAAGACAACTTGTACATGGAGGTAAGAAGGCTTTAGATTTTCCAATTCATCCATTAAATTTTGATAGACATTTTGCCAACCTTCGACCTTTGTAGTGTGTTACCTGAGGATCTTGAAGTTGATGCTCTCCTGAAATTTCAACATAATATATGTGGAAGTCAACTATCTTTTGGCAATAACATATACCGAAAGAGGTGACAAATGTATGACTGTGCATCTTTTTTTTAAACAGATAAAAGGAGAAGTTTACATCACTCCCCTCATTATATACACTGTGAAAAAAGAATTTTCATCTGTCCAAGATAACTTAAGTACAACATCTATAGTGACTTCTGTGGCATTGAGTTTGTAATCTAACGTGGTGCTGTGGATTTTTACGAACATGAAAACTGGTAAAAATTATGACTTTGAATACTATAATACATTTTATTTTCAAGTTCTAGAAATGTGTGTACATGATGTTGCCTAAACAAAGCCCTTGTATGTTTATTTGAAGGCAATGATACTGTTATTGTTTATCTTCTACCATCTTTAGACATGATTTTTTTCTTTGTTCATTATGGACTTTTTTACAGAAAGGGGAAAAGATGTCCAGATCTGAGGTCAAAGCAATGATTGATGAAGTGGATGAGAATAAAGATGGAAGATTAGATTACAAAGAGGTACACAAGTTTATTAATGTCCGTCATTTGGTAATCTATTCTCTTCTCCATATAATGCATGATCCATTAGGACATCGACTAGATGTGTTCTTGTTTTTTCCAGCAAAGTTGATGTGTAAATTTCAACTTGCCTATGTCCCAAATGTTTTTATAATTATACTATACATCATATCACGATAATTTTAGAAAGTATTGATGAGCGAAGTTTGACTTAAAAGGCAGGGTGAGGTACAGAGAAATGTGCATGTTTTTAAAAAATAGTTTTGTTGCTGCTGTACTACAGATTACGTAGAACGGTACTGACAAATAAATAATTACCTGTAAGGATATCTGAATCTGTTGCACAATGATATAGATGAATCTTTTATTCAGGTAAAGGACATGTTTATGCCTTTGAAACACTGTTATGTCGTTTCTATTTACAAAGTCTGAAATGAGTTTCTAAAGAATGAATTTGTACTTTTAATTTCCTAAATTTTCTTATGTCATATACTGCTGCTGCTTGGTAAAATTTCTTTCATTTTCAAAATTGAGAAAGCTTATGTTTAAAATGTCTATGGTTGCTTCCATAAGGGAAACAAATTCTTCTACACAGAGGTAACGCACGAAATTTTGTGTGTAATTGTCCTTATTTTCTTTCACTTACACATTTAGTTCACATTCTTTTTATGGACAGTATTGGTCAACAAACTTTGTTGTCTTCTTTTGAATGAACACAATTTTAATTTGAATGGTCAATATGCCTGAAAAATAATTCACCTTCACAGAACTGCCATAGGCTTTGATAGTTTTAAGTTGCTTTAGTTCAATTTACTGCATGCTTGAAAACAAATTAATAGAAATTAGTGTTTTTTTATTCAGTTATATAAATATAGAAAAGATTGGATCATGTAGATAGGCTGGCCAGTGCACACATGTCATTTAACCTCCAATTTGTCTCAACATGACGAACTTAGTGTGGTATACGCCATGGAGATCTCAACATTGAGATCGAGCTGTGTCACACTTATATACAAAACTAGCTGGGCCCCCTTTCGATGAAAGGGATGATCGGTGCAATTAACATAAACTGAAAGTCATTGGCCTACTATATTTACACTTTACTAAAAATGGAGCAATAAATCTTGAGAGATGCAAAAAATTAGAAGGTCTAGATCTAGACTTTCAAAACAAAATGCGACTAGCGAAATATCACTACCTCACCGGATTTTCTAAAATTACAGAGACAGAAGCGTCGGCCTTCAAAAGCGATCGGCGAAATAAAGAAATTTAGTTTTTTGCAGCAAAACTGTCTCAAAACTGAAACAATGAAGGGCACCATGATCTGGAGAATACTTTAAAGAATTTTTTGGCTAAAACCGCATGTCGATCGATGCAGCAATTAAAAAGCCTTTTGAATAGCAAAATTCGGCCACCACAAATAGATAATAGATTCTGACCTCAATTTGTCATGTGGCCTACTGATTGGCTGATGCTGCAAGCTTTATCGGAGTGTGTCCCAGAAAACTGAAGACTTTTCATTGTGATGGGTTGGATTGGGCTGTGCCAAAATCACTGCAATATAACGAAATTTGGCCCTGTTGGTTTGCTGCCAAAGCACAGATCACACAGAACTAGATAGGAATTGCATTACTGTACACAGTTACAACCTATGGAATGACAAAGTCTTTAAAAATTGTCACATGGTCACTATTGTGTGCAGACATGTTTCTGTTTGTCCAGCATCGTTCTGCATCAGGTTGTGGAAGTAAAAAAAGTTTTTAGAGCATGTTTCAATAATTCTTTAATTCCTGACACATTTTAAATGTTGCCATGAAGTGGTTCTTATTTGAATAGTCTTTGAGATATTGTCTCTTTTTATGCAGGTTAAACTTTGTTTGAACCATGTTTTCTGTGTAGTGTCAGTAGTCTAGTGGTTAGGACTCATAATCATGAGGATGCGAGATCAATGTTAAAGGCTTAGCTCAGCCAGACGTTGTATCCTTGGGAAAGGTAAAAGGTACTTCATATAAATTTTCCTCAGTTCGTCGATATACAGTGAAAGGTCTTGTCTGTATTTTAATGTTTTGGCGCCTGTAAAATAGCAGCTTTGAAATTGTTTTTGAATGCTATTGTGTCTGCCCGAGTAATAATATAGATTTTAAAGCTCATATAACTTGCTGTTGAGGAGGAATTTGAATTTGTGCTATTCAAATGCTCTTTATCATTTATTCAAATAGAACACTGCTTTCACTCTAAATGTTGAATAAGAAAAAAGCACTGTGGAGAATTATTGAAAGTTTTATATCAGCAATGTGAACTGATAAGGTATTGTTCTCGACTTCAAAGTCAGTGCATTGGAACTGCTGGTGAATATTCTCATTCTATAATTTGTTTCAAAGTTACTATATCCATGCATGTTTACTTGTCTGGTGCTGATATGATGGATACTAAATGTATTTTGAGATTTCATTTCATACTGTTTGTAATGTTTTCATATCCTGCAGAGTAGTCTTTGGTTTAAATTCTTTGAAAGTAACCCATTTACATTTTGTTTCCTCACAGTTCTCACACATGGTTATTTCAACTGCAGAAGATTACAAAAAGATGTCTATCCGAATGATGGAAAAGAAAGAAAAGCGCAAACTCAAAAAGAAAGATGGAGAAGTGACTCCTCGCAGAGGTTTGTAAAATAACAACTCTTTTAATGTCATTTTTCATATTTTTACTGTCTTTTTTTGTGTGGCTAAAACAGCACCTGGACAAGGATGGCTGGTGCCTCTATAAATAAATTATTGATGGTAAAGGACTGTCTTTTTTCCATTGTGATTTTGTCCATTTTCTTAAGATATTGCAGTATTACATAAATGTTATCAAACAGTCTTGATTATTCAACTTTATGACGAGATTTTTAAAACTTCGTTCAGTTTTTTTTTTCTCCTGTACTTTTGTGTTTTGCTGATGTGAACTGTTATTATTTTGGACTTTTTTCACTCACTCCAGTAACCTTTTGCTCTTGCAGTTCTCTTCACTGTATATAAAGATCTATGACACCTTTGGAAGTTTTTAAAGAAGGCTGTGAAAGTCTTTTTCTGATGGGAAGTTTTTAATGTCGAAATATTTATTAGTGCCCCTTTGTAAATCCTTTATCATGTTGAAATGTCTTTTCTTAGCAATTCTTTTATCTCTGTGTTGGGTACTTTTTAAAATCTTTCTAAAACTTTTACTGTGCTAATGACACAAATCACAATCTTTCAGCTACTACTATTCACCATCAATTTATCTGTGTGATCTAATAAGTGTAAGACAACACTAAAATGTTGTAGCATGCAGTGATGGCGTCATTTGGTAACACATCCTGCTCATATGGAATTGGCAAAAATTTAAGCGTCTTCAAGAATGTAGATGGTGGGAAACTTTGTTGTTGCTTGCACCTTGCGGATTGTGTACATGTTCACAAAGCCAAAAAGGACAGACATGGGTAAATATGATATTGTACATGTTACAATTTTCTTTTCTTTATGTTGTATGATTAAAAAATGTCTTTGAAATTGTTTCTTTTTTTTTCCATTCTCAAAAGAGAAAAAGGTGTACAGTAAATCTGACTGTGTGTACTCATTACTTCTTCTCTTCTTGATGCATACTCACTTTTCACCTCTGGTCTTTGTTTGACCTAATTAACCTGGTGGTCAATCTGGCTGTTTTCATCAGAAAGAGATGATACTTCTCTCGGTTCCCAATTGTCTGTACGGTCATCAGCCTCTGACAAGCGTAAGATGAGAGTGGTTTTGTTGTGCCTTTTTCAAGTAACATTTACTCCGCTCCATCCAGCTAACCCTTATGTTCTCCTGCCTACCTATCCACAAAGTAGAAAAATATCAAGTGTGTGTGTTCCCCCTCGCTGCACCAAAGACCCATTTAGAGTTATTGCAGGAATCTTGAAAAGATGCAGATTTCAGTTGACTGGTTTCATTTTGTTCTTTTTATGTATCATAGTATTGTGATATTTTATCATTCATTTTTAATCTTTCATTTACTTAGTGTAATAAAAGTTTGCCTGGTTGTAATTATTCGTAAACCAGATTTCTTTTTTATATATGATACTCTAATACAAAGCAGGTTTGTATCCACCTGGATATATCTTTATATATGCTTTGGTCGAAATTTAACAAGTGATTTCTTACAATCATAATTCAAATATTGCTGAATTATACTCATGCTTTCTTCGCACCGGATGCTCTATACATTCAATACCGAAATGGCATCCAACTTTTTGCTTGTCTGCTTTTCATTATTTGAATCAAGCTTTCACCCATCTGCAAAACCTTATTTTGCACTCAAAATGTTATATAAGATGCTCCATTTTATTGGTAATATTGCCATCTGTTATACCAAAAACCCAAACAGTTTGTTACGTCCTCCATACCAATATGGGCTTTGTTAGAATTGCTGATTATTAATTTAGTGCTCCTAGGAACTTTTTCTGAGACTCATGTTAATTTTTAAAGTTGCAGAAGTGGAAGGAAGCCTTTTCTGTGGTCTTATGACAGTCTCTGTATGTGAAACTGAATTTAATTTGTATACTGAGCTTTTAATCAGTAAAAAGTAGGCTGACAGTTTTTTAAATTAGTAATGCAAAGGCAATCATTTATTTACTAAAGTTTCTTGTGGCTTCTCCTTTTATGGTGATTACAGTAAGCATGTTGTGATTTCATTCAGGTTCAAAGACTCGTAAAACCTCCTCCTCCTCCCTGAGTAGAGTCTATGACAGTGAAGGTATCTTGTTTGGCGAGTTCATCCCTGTTAACATTAATGTCACATAAGTTGTTTTAAAACTGTCACATTTGGATTCCCAGTGTGAGGTGATTGAGATGATGTGCACAGTTTCAAAATCTTTGATCTAATCCATTATTCACTTTTAAAAAAATGCTGTCTGAGTATGTAAACATTTCCAAAACATATGTGTACTTGTGATACATAGTTCCTCTTTTGAAAGAAATTAATGCTACTGATATTCATTTGACTATTAATGTCACCTAGAGTTATTGTTGATTTTCTCAGCAGGATTAAGAGTTATCATTTCATTTGTATTGATGAATAATACTGTACTCATGTCGTGGAACATTTGAGTGTTCAATCCTACACTTTGTACCATTCACTGTAATTTGTCATCTTTGTTTTTCTCTTTATTTTACTCTCACCTAAAAACTTTGTTAATAATGTTGCTTTTAGTTGATTTTTTTACCTCGTAAACTTTATAAGTAAGTGAGTAAGTTTACTCAGCGTTTAAGGCCTTTAGCCCACATCACATCATATAAAACGGTCATTTGTTAAATTAAGTTTCCAGAATGAAAAAGTACCAGTTGTGCTCAGATCTCTTATCGTCAGTCAAACATTGCATATTTCTATCACTCTGCCGAGTCAGGCTAAGAGGAATTAACAAATTCCTTCTCATAGACTTTGAAGCTTTACAAAAGTGGGCAATGCATGACGGATTTTAGTTCAGTTGGGAGAAATAGACAGAGGGATTGGTATGGAGTCAGTTTTGAAGCTTTCTTCAAAACAAAGGAGCTGTAGGTTGTTGTGGTCACTGTCATTTTCGCCAGACTTCAGTTTTTATTTTCCTATCCCTGTGGATTTTGTAGGTCGCCGGCACAACAGACCTAGCTCGGGTAGCAGAAGACAGTATGTTGATGATCCGTACCAGGAAGGTAGCTCTCACTTTTGCAGCACTGTGTGTGACCTGGATATGTTTCAGTGCACCATAGCTAGTCCACAGTTGTCAGAATTCTGTCAAAATTTCTTCGCGACTTTGCCCTTTCATTTCCTAATAATTTTAAAAGTGGGTGCAACAGCATTACAAAGCTGTACTGATTGCTTGTGATAACCCTTGTGAGATTGTGAACTAATCATTTCTAGCTATTATTACATCTGAAAAATAGAAATATCTTAATGACAACCAAAATGAGAGTTGTAAAAGGCTATGTGGGGTGAAACCTTTTATACGGCTGTGAATGCTGGACATTAAAGAAACTCATGTAGGTCGCTCTCAAATAAGTACAACTAGGATGAGACAAATGTAGTTTCTGGGACGCACATAAATGCCTTGAACTTCTTTCTCTCACTGAAGGCAAATGAGGCAGAGGTCGACCCAAAGCAACTTCTTGAGAAGCCAGAATGGATGGGTGATGGGTAAAGACCAGACTAATATAGCTTTTTTGAGAGCATCAGAGCGAAGAAATCAATGGTGAACCATGATGGCCGATGTCTTTTGTAGATCTGTAGATGAGAATGATTACATTTATTCATGTTTGTGTAAACCACATCGACAGCTGGACACAGAAGAAGTTATCTTTCCCTTTCTCAGTCTGGAGAATTTGGTGATTCAGAAGGAGAATGGTAGTAATCATAGTAGTGACACAGGTGAAGGCATAAGCTAAATGACAGTGAAAATTGTGTTTGCTTTCCATCATCGTCATCATTTTCACCATGTAGTTTGCTGTTACAAAAGATTCTGACAATACTTTTAAGCTTTTTATCAAAGAAAAGGAAATCTTCCATTCAAAACTTTGTGCTTAGTCAACTGGGTGGCTTTCTCATTTTATGCATCTCATTTTTGATGTTTGACAACCATGAGGAAAGAGTCATTACAGAAACAATGTATTCTAGTATCAAGCTATGTTTCATCGTAGCCGCATCGTGCTATTTGAAGAAATATGGACTCTTTGGAAAGAAATGAAGCAGTCTCGACTGATGAGACAAGTAATGATATTTCCAAGGATAAAGTAATAGTAATGGACTTTCATTTTTTATCACATATTTACAAATTTGGAGAATCAGAATATCCCATACCCATAGCAGCTAGCAACAAATTACTTCTCAGGGCTCCTCCTAAAACACACATGATACACTTTGTGATAAAAGGTGTTATGAAATGTCTCTTCGCCATAGTTGGGAAAGCAGACGTTCAACGTGTGCTGTTTGCCTATAATACCGTGGTCCATGACATGTACTGCTGGTTTGTTTTTGTTTTTAATATGCTCACGGCAAATAGACTGTTGTGTGCCCACATTAATATTATCATTATGTTGACAGATGACAAATATTTTGTTTTCCTCAACTTTACGTCAATAGCTGTTGCCCTGCAGTATTTTTAAAAAAATCAACACAACATTGATGTGATAAATTTTATACTGGAATCTTTTATTTCATACGACTCAAAATCTCCTTTTGTATCGTAAACTTCATAATTTCATTACATGTGCTGTGAACAGATACATCTTTTCAAGGTATCTGTTGCATACGAATTTGATGTGGCATCAATACAAAGACAATTTAAACCTTAGAAATACCAGTACTGCTGAAAACTTGCATTATTGAGTCATCTATGTTTGTTGACTTCTTAATGTATATATTGTCCTTCTTTTTGTTCATGTCCCTCTGTATGTTTTTTCAGTGACAAGTCCTCGCCAAAGATCGTCCTTAACACATCCAGAAATGAATGGTACTTTTAATATATTATAGAAAATATGTCTTGATATGGCTTATAACATAATTTTTTAAATTTTGAGATGAATCTCTTGATTCATTTCTCCTCTTTGAAAGCTCAGCTCTCTAGCATCTTCTTGCTACAGAGGCAGAGTTCTTTAACAGTCCCTTTTTTTCAGTCCTTTGGTTTCAAATGAAAATCTCAATCTGGTATAAAATCATATTGAAAATATTGTCTGTGTCTTGCTGAGACTGTTGTGGTTTTATAAAATCCAATTTGTGTGAATTAATATGCTGGTAGGACTGTGGCTGAATGGGTGTGTTTGTCTGATTATGTGTCATTGTCTATGTGTATACATTTGCTGTGTTCATTCTTCATGCTGCATAAAGCTGAGGAAGAATTTTTTTCCTGGTGTAAATACATTTTTTTCTGGAATAAAGTTTTTTTTATTGGGTTTTTTTTGCAATAGTTTTTTATATCCATTTTCCAGCTCAGAATCGGAAAAGTTCCAGGCAGTCTGTTGCTGCTGAGGTCTTTCACAATGGTACTGTTGTTGTGATTCTTTGCTTATCAAACTTAAAAGGTCTTTACTCTTTAGATATTGAACACAGATTGGAACATTTATTTTTGACACAAAGAAAGCAGTTATGACTCATTTTCAGTGACAGCCTCCAAAGTTTGGTGATTCAGTAAACAATTCATACTCTTGTTTTATCTTCGTCTTTATCTTCTTCCTCTTCCTCTTTTTTCATGTCTACATTCCAACTTTTATACTCAGGAGAAGTTAACCAAGAGTGCCTAGGATTTTCTTTGTTCTTTTGAGAACATCTTATATTATGTTATCTTATCTTTTGGTACCTTTTGCCATCCACCTTCCAAACTTCCCATAAGTTAATAATTATTGGGGTTTTTATTCCCTGACTCATTCTTAATACAGTAAAGAAGCTTACCTGAGGTGTGTCATAAGTTATTCAGAGGGAGAAAAGCTTTCATTAAGCTAGAGGTTTTTGGGGGTTTAGAGATACATTGTTTCCATTTGGTTATTTTTCTGTTAGTTGGGAATGAGGAATAATTCACTAAATATTTGATGGTGTGCTCACTTTTTGCAAACACTGCACGTTTCTCATAGAGTTCCTTGCTCCTATCAAACCTTCTGTCTTATATATATGGTTTTCTCCTAATTATAATATGCAAAACTTTCAGTTGCGTTGGTGTGCTTTCCTCTTCCTGAAGCTGTTCTCTCCCTATCCCATCTCGGAGAACCTTCCAATTACTTATGCTTGGCTTCGAATTTTATAAGAAATTCCATTAAGTGTCTCCATAACAGATGCGAAGTGTATAATTTTTGGTGTTCAATTAAATATTGTGATCATTGCAGAATTGCTGTTTTTGTTATGTCTTCTTTCTTTTTTGTGAGTATGAATTAAATATTTGGCGTCCCGTAAAGTATGTTACAACTCATATAATACATTGCTTTTTCTCCTATACAGCTGGCCGCAGACCATCGAAACATTCCATTACCAGTGAAGCTGCAAATGGTAGTTTCATTTACTTTCTGTAAAAGTTTTATACAAATAAAAATATCTGTCCTTTACTTATTAAATTAAGTGTTAGTTTCTTTATCTTCTATTTTATTGTTTCAAATGATCTTTCAGGGCTTTTTGTAATTGTTCTTTTTGATAGGATGAGACTGAGAATGATGACTTTTTTAAAAAGAAATAATTAAATCTGTCTGGTCAGCTCTCCTACAACTGTGCAAGGCAATCAGATTTCTGTAAATGGACCTCTCTTAATTTTTGGTGTCCTTTTTCAAGTGGGTGAATTTCTGAATAAGTTCTGTAAGAAATGTGAGACATCAGGTCCTTCCCTGACCATCTTTTAACTTGAATATTTACAAGCTGTGGCAGGTTCCTACTGTCACATATATATGATCATTTTGTGCTTTCATTTTATTTTTCTGTCATCACTTCACTTGTCCCAACAAGTTCATTCTCTTGCATATTGAATCTTTAATTGTTTTGCCATCCCAGTTGCATAGTTTCCAACCTTACTTACATCATTATAACCTTTCAACAGTTAGCTTACCGAGAAGTGAATCAAGACAGTCTCTGCTCAGCCATGACATGGATGATGGTATTCATGGTTTTTTTCTATCTCCTGTAAGACTTGCTTTGGTTGGGGTACGCTGGTGACCAAATCAGCTGTTAGAGTTTGCTGCATGAATCATTTGGGAAACGAATTGAAGAGTCACAGAAATTGAATGAATTTTGGTTGTTTATCTTGCTTTGTACTTAGTAGAGGACTTGATTTTAATTCTAGAAGTTTGAGTTTGTTGGTGTGATTTTCCACAGATGCCTTGTATACTGCATTAATACTTTCATTGTTATTGCACTGAACGCTTCAGTTGAATGTTTTCTTCACTTAAACTGCTCAATAAGTGAACACACTTTTCTTGCTTTTGTGGCTGAAGTCAAGTCAAAACAATTTTTTCCACTGGTGGTTAGGGAGGACCGCAGGTAGGTCCTACTTCTTTCCTTTCCCCCTATTCTTTCTGTCTGTCTGTCTTACTTTTCCACAGCACCAAATTTCCATTATTCCGATGTACTTTTCTTTACCGAAACAACGAACAACAGTTTTTTCCAATAGTATTTCAATTTTTTATTTCGATTATTCCTAAAAAACTTAGAAATGTTCTTATCAAATCTTTGAGAGAATGATCGCAAAATGTTAAACAAATTATGTACTTTAATGCTGTTAGGCTATTTTGTAAAAGTTTTTTTATAACGTGATGTTTTTGATATTCAGACAAGTTTCTTACATTTTTACAGCCCCTAGTTTGTACCGCAGTGTGTCCAGACAGTCGCTGCTGAGTAACCTTCATGGGGGTATTGATACCTGTCACTTCAGATTGCGCACCAGCCCCACATTACTTGGTTGTGGATTTTACAAACCTGAAACACTTCTTGGTTATTTTGGCACTGCTTGAGACACGGGGAACTGTTTAAATTAGTTTGTTAAATCTATGTAAGTTTAATTGAGGGTATAGTATTGAGTTGCAAGCTTCCAAGAGGACAGCTCTAAGACACACACTTCATGCTACAGAGTTCTTGTATTTAATCATTCTTTGTACTGGTTCATGTTGACCCACGTCCCATCGTAGATGTGCATTTAAATTTTGTTATATGGACTGTCCCGTTTTGAATTGTTCTGAAGAGGAGCATTTAATATCATCAAAAGCGAAAGTAAAAGAAGTATATGCTTGACAGAAGTCACATTCCTTTTTTATGATCACCGAGAGCCACTGCAAATAAGATTTTTTAGTTTTTTGATAGTCCTAATAGTTACTGAAAGCTCGTCAATGTGCAGGCACTAAAAATATCTTGACTTCAGAGAGTGTTTGATGGTGTTGGCTTCTGATCCGACCAATTGACACTGCTGCACACGCCCAAATGCTTTGCTTCATGGTTTGTGATTTCTTTTTTACTCTGCCCTCGTTTGTCTTAATTCTTAATGATGCAGTTCCTGTCAAAGCTTTTTCATTTTGCAGCCACTGACATGATTGGAAAACAATGGTCAACTGATGAATCACCTGTTTTCTAAACCCAGTACCTTGATCAAATCTTTCGCCCATGTCAACCTCATTAGAATCCTGTTTTATAGAGTTTCTTCTCTGTGTTCAAACTGAAAATTGCCTTAGTTGTTGTTAAGAGTGAGAAGGGAACAACATTGAATGACTGTAAGTAAATACCTCCTTTGGAGAAGGTCATATAGGCCTATCTTGTTTATGTTCACCCCAATTTTTGATAGACCATTTTTGTTTTTTATGTCTACTCTATGGCCTTTAGCGTCCTGACAGACAATGTTAAAGGAATTTACAAGATACAGTTATTCTGGGTGGTACATCTAGTCTTGACAGACAATTTTCAAGGAATTTACAAGTTACAGTTTTACTGGGTGGTACACCTAGAGATAGTATATTGCCCAAGTAAAACTCCTGTTTCTTCAGATTTTCTTTGCTATGCTTCAAAGGAGAGACATGGTCTATACATTTGGATTTGAGGAAGGTGTAAGGGTGGGTCTTGTAGTATTTTACAGGTGTGATAGGGATATTTTTGATGGCACGGAATTTTCAAACTTTGAATTTTCTAATGTAGCACTGAAACATTGACATCAAAATCTGTGCGAACGATTGTCTTTTCATACAGGAACAAAACTCTTAATACCAGCATGAATACCAAATAATCAAAGCATGGCTCACACTCACACATGCAACGCAGGTCTTTTATGTATATGTTGTATTTGTACCTCCCTGTATCTGACAACTACCTTCCCGAATGAGTATGGCTACATAAACCCATGAACGACGTACACAGGTATCATCTGTTCTCTCTTTTGAATTTTACTTCTCTAGATATGATAATGACTGCCGGTCCCATCCATGTTGCCTTGCTTTTTTACTTGTCAAAATTACTTTGTCTGGAAAGTATATGTTTGAGATAATGTTTGTATCCTTTCCTCACACCATGTCCTGCATTGGTCAAGTTTGGTTTTGACTTAACCTGGCACCATGTTGATTCCATCTACCAGTATACAATTGTACGCTGGGCTTCAGTTGAAGTTTTGCACTCTATTCCCATGTAGGCCTAATAATGTATCAAGAAAGACTTGATTGCCTTCTTAAGTGTGAATTTCAGGTCATTATAATTTCATGAGGTGGGAAACACCTAAAGATGCCATCTTTTACAGAAACGTTGAGTTGTTTGGTTTTTATTTGATAGTACGGAATGCTGGATATGTATGTGCCTATTGCTCCCTCACTATCCACCCCCTCCCCCAAAACAACCCATTCCTATTCCTACTTTTTGCTGTGATTGGTACATTTATCAGTAGTGGTAGTAGTTAGGATTATCCTGCTTATACTAATTACTTTGAGTTACTTTGCGCCCAAATATGGGACGACTTTGTGTTTTTGTGTCACTGCTTTGACAAGATAACATTGGAGTCAGAAATTGTTGGCCAGAAACCATTGTAAATATAATCCCTCAAAGTGTTTTAATAATAGATGAGAATATTTTTTATCACAATATTTTTTAGCTTACAAACATTGGGAATACATAACCCTTTCTCAGGTCGACGATTTCAAGACTTTTTTTCTACTGTTTAGAGAGTGATATTTATGGCAAACGGTTCCAATATATTCAAAGTTTAAATCAGACTTTCCAGTTGTTCGTATACCTTTGAAGACTTTTATGAAATTCAAACAACTCTCTTATGTTTGTGCCACAGCACAGGTTTAAGGTCCCATTTCTCTTGTTTCCTACCATTTGATTTTCTATACATTATTCTCATGGGTTCAAGCTTGTATAATAAGTCATAATAATAATAATAATAATAATAATAATAATAATAATAATAATAGTAATAATAATAGATAGCATTTGTATAGTGCACATTCCTGCTCGACAGCAAGCTCTATGCGCTTTTCAATCTCCATAATTCCCCCAGCAGACCTGATAGCATTTGAAACAATCTCAATTTCCTGTGAATTATGTATATAGTATACCGCATACCACCTGGCACGAAATATAGAAACTGTGAAATTTGTTAAAACATTCAAGAAATCAGTTTTGTATTCATTCAACAAAGTCCTCCACATGAAACTTTTGCTGCTTATAATGTGTCAAAATGAATAAGGTGTTTTCAGAAGTGGGGGATTTCTGAGCTGTATACTCATGGGTTGTTGGTGCGGGGGGGGTCTAGTCTGTTGTTATATCTTTTAGACTTGGCACAGGCACTAATTACTTTCTTAATCAGGATATTAAAACGGTCAAAGGAAAAATGAAAACACTTGCGCTTTGTGTGTTTCAGAGGACCTGTCTAAGGGGCGTCGAGAAAGTCGCCCACGTTCCGCAGGCAGAGCCGGGAGAGGGCAGGAACCCAACAATATCAGGGTAGGTTGTATTTTGTTTTTTCTGGCTCGGAAACTCTATTTCTTTTTGTCATAGGCTTACATCTCTGTCTGTCTGTCTGTCGGTTTCCATGCAAAGGTGTGTGTTTTATGTGTGTGCGTTTGTTTGTGTGCCGGTCTCTCTGTCAGTCTCCACGGCTTGCTGTGTATGTCTTTTGACAATCTTTTAAATCATCTATTCCTCCTATTTATGGTATACAGTGGACACCATGGACACAGTTGGACGATCTGGATTTTTGCAGACAACTTGGTGCTTCTGTCGCACACCCAGGAACAGATGCAAGCAAAGACTTCAGTATTAAACAGCCTATCAGAGTCTGTTGGATTGAGGATCCACCCCGGAAATTCAAAGGTCCCAAGGACAGGTGCATAACGAAAGGAGCAGGTCACAATAGAAGGAAAGGCACTAGAAAACGTTGAATCCTTCTGCTATCTTGGGAGTATAATTGACAGAGAGGGAGGAACAGGTGCTGAAATATAGTCCTGCATTGGAAAAGCACATCCTGCTTTCTTATCTTTGGATAGGATTTGGAATACCAGAGATATCTCACTTCGAACAAAGCTGAGGATTTTCAATTCAAATATGAAGTCGGTCCTGTTGTATGGATGTGAGACATGGAACGCATCACAGACTTGCATAAAGAGGATCCATGTTTTCTTGAACAGGTGTCTAAGAAAGTTACTGAGAATCAGATGGACAGACAGGGTCACCAATGTGAAAGTGTTAAGGAAAACAAGACAGATCCCAGTCAGAGATGAGGTAGGAAGAAGGCAGTGGCGATAGATTGAACATACTCTCAGGAAGTCTGGCAGCTGCATAACAAAGAAAGTTTTGGATTGGAACCCACAGGGTAAGAGATCAAGGGGAAGACCGCGGGGAACCTGGAGAAGAATCACAGAAATCGATGTTCAGAAAAGTGGGAAGACATGGAATAACATCAAGTGGCTAGCCCAGGATAGAGAAAGGTGGAAGGTGTTTGTCCGTGGCCTATACCCTGGTGCAGGGTGAGAAAGTGTTTGTCCGTGGCTTATACCCTGGTGCAGGGTGAGAAAGGCAATAATGATTATGATTCCTCCTATGTATAATAATGATTATGATTCCTCCTATTTAAAATAATGATGATGATTCTTCCTATTTATAATAATGATTATGATTCCTCCTATTTATCTCTTTTTTCGCACAAACTTTGATGTCAGAACTTGGTTAAACCCGGTCTGATTCCCTTCACAAGTCGTTTTATTTTATACAGGTACATCCACTTTATTTTTTATTGTCTAAATTCTGCCCATCAAAGGGAATTGTTAATTCCCTCCGTCTCTGCTCAATGACAGAAATATGCATTGTTTGACTCAGACTCATGAAACAAATGAGTGTTTTATATAATGTGGTGTGGGTCAATGGCCTTTAATCCTGAGTAAACTTACTTTTTGTACAGGACTGGACTGGTGTAAGCAGCAAAGGCGCGTTTTTCCTGGATGATGAGAGTGGCATGGTCACCCACTCATACAGCTTGGTTTTGTCAGAGGATACAGAGGTCTGGATCACTATTCAGCCTCTCAGGATTGGGGAATCTGGTAAGTTAGTAAGTGTAAGGGTTCAACGCCCCTCTCAATACAGATTTGTTATTCAAGAGGTGGGACCCCTGAATTTAAAGTCCATCCCTGATAAAAATAATAGTAATAACTCATTCTTCAATCTGCAGAGGATAATATTTGTCAAGCGAAATAGAAGAATTTGAAGACCAAAGCTTACGGTGACTTGTGGCTTCTACTGTGGCCAATGAGACCAATTTTGGGAGAGAAAAGTTTGCCACGTTTTGAACATTTGAAGGTTCCACTTCCACTTTTCGATGCATAATTCAGCTTGCTGGCTTCTCTCTTGGTTTCAACATTTCTTATCCGGGAAGCTGCAAATGATTTACTGCCCACTGTGACTGCTGCTCTCCAGCTGGGTCTCTCAGGATCATCTCTAATAAGACTAAGACAACTGAGTCAATTTAAGAGACTTGAAAACTCCACAACACAGCCTGAGTTCAAGGATGCCCTGTTGGGGATTTGAACCAAGGCCATTCTTTCCTTTGTCAGGCATGATACTAACTGAGTTAACAAAATCTGTGAAACCATAAAGAAAAAGTTATCTATTTTTTCAGATAGTCTTTTCTTTTGGTTTCTGTTCTTGACTCACTGCCTACCCACCAAATGTCTCATAGCTATCCCCTAATTGCCATTACAATGTGTATTTTAAAAGATCAGTGTAACATAACTAACTGACATTGAGTCTAAAATAGATCTGAGGTAAAACATGATAAAATAGCTTGTGCTGCAGGGGCTGCAGCAAAGGTAGGTAGGTGAAATAGAACTTTGACCGAAGCATATGCAGTATTGATAGGCGGTGAGTGAAGATGCCGGGACGTGGAAGGAACATGCATTATTCAGAAAAGGGCTGTAATTTTGGAGACAAAAATAAAAAGAATGTCTTTGGGAAAGAGAGTAACACTTCATAAATCTTTTCATTGACTTTCATTCACAAACATTCTAACCGTAAGATGTGAGTGAGCTATATTTTAATGACATGGGCTTTGGCTATAATGTGTTCTTGAAACACATAAAAAGAATACATTTCCTTAAACACAACACAGAGGACAAGCAACCTCTCTATGGAGTATCTCTTGTGCCAGCAATCTGACCTCGAGCTGTCTTTATATATATATTTATAGCTTTCCCTGTTTATTTTTTGTTTTCTATTTTCCTCCTTTTCTCCTTTGCTGAACATAAGGACCGAACATAAGGACCTATTGTAATCATTTGTGGCCAATCATAAAAGTATTTTTGTAACATTTCCAACTTTTTTTTGTTTTTGATTTCACAAAATATATGAAAAAATGAGATTGATTGAAAATCTTGTTTGTTTGTTTTTTTAAATTTCAGGAGAAAGTCTTGATGGCACCGTCATTGACACAGCTTTATTTGTGCTGAATGCAGACGATAACTCTTTAGTTGCATTTACTGAAAACAGGGACAGCAAAGGGGTGAGAGCCAAAGTAGAAAGTAACGCAATATTTCATGTTATAATCCTACTGCCAATCCTGTGCCAGTCCTTAATTCTTTATTTACATACTGCCTATTGAAAAGCGTAACACATGAAATTTAATGTGTTAGATTGCCTTATCAGCCACTAGCATGCTTACGATTGATGTGGACCATCCCCTTCACAGATCTTCATTTGTGAAGCAAAGCCATGATGATGATGATTCTCATATTTTGTCCTGGCTGATTACCAAGTTCACATTTGCAGTGAAGTTGGTCATCAGGATGATATGGTATATAGTACCTTTCTTTAGGATACCATGTCATGATAGAGTCAGGAATTGAACTTACAACATATTTAAGGTACAGCCTGAGGTATTATAAGATGGTATATCTGTTGGTGGCTTTTGTATAATACCTACTTTTGCTTCTAACAATGTGAATTTTCTCGTAAACTAAATTTTCTACAAAACTTTTCTAGTGAAATATTGTTCTATATTATATTGATGTAATATATTCCATTTTCAAACATGACTTTTCGTTTTTCCACCTCAGTAGGGAACTGTCTAAAAAATGTTTTCAAAAAGGTTCATCATGCTTGTGTCTGTCTTGAGACTATTTCTCTTCTTCCACACTCAGAAATACTCCTTGCGGTGCAGCCTCTCTATGGGAACGTACACACTGATCCCATTCACAACCGGATGTCGTCTGAAGCCACGGCGTGACACCTCCACTAAAGATGCTAAGCTCATCACGAAAGATAAGGAAGGCAAAATTGCCCTCACAAGAGCTTTCAGGTAATGTGATTATTCTACAGTCTCTTTGAATCAAGAACAAGAGCTGAATTTTGATGTCTCTATTGATACATAGAGCCCATAACATAGCACTTAACAGCTGAACCATCTGTACTGTCACAGCACAATCTTTGCGGAAAGCTAAAAAGGTTATGTTCATAATAATTGGTTCCTTGGCTTTTTAAATTGTTTATTATGAATCTGTATTCTAAAAATTGCATGTTCATGATTATTGTTGCTACATTTTTACAGAAAAGCTCTGGAAGAAATTTTTGAGATGGCAGATTTGGATGGAAATGGTCTGCTGAGTAGAGATGAATTCAATTGGTATAACCTTCGCACCAGCGGGGAGGAGATCGCTGATGATGAATGGCAAGTTGTGGAAGGTGAGTGGACATTGCTGGAAGGAGATTCAGGAAAAATGAAGTAGGACCTCCCATTTCAAACTGCTTGACCTAGTGTGCAACATCTGGGGTCACCATGGGGGTCATAGTGGGGCTGAGTCTTGCTGGAACAGGAAGTGATTATCATGATGTGCGAAGATGTTGGGGTTATGTTTTATTTTTACAAGAGACTATATATCATCCAAACGGATTCCCACTCTCATACATTACACCTGGAAATTGTCTTTCCTGAGTGCTGGGGCGGATAAGAGATTTATTTTAAGTTGCTCAACTCAATAACTGAAGTTTATACTGTCTGTGTAGTTTTACTGTCTGTGTAGTTTTACTATTAAGAAGGTTTAAAGCAAAGTAAAATTTTTCCCTGAAATTGCTTACTAATTCATTGATTTGTACTTGTACTACTCACAGATAACATAGATCTAGAGAAGGGAGAGATCACCAGAACTGGTTTCTTACGACTGAATGAAATGGAAGCAGATGACAATGAAGGAGACACAGAGGACTTGTGGATCACGCTGAACGGCATGGGATTCAATAAGTCTCTCATTCTCGATGAGGTACTTGCACTGCACTTGTTTTATTTTGTTGGGTTTATTTACACATATTATGCTAAACGTGGAACCCGCAAGGAAAGCGTAAGAAGGGAAGACCAAAGATGACATGGAGACGAGTGGTACAAGTGGAAATTGAAAAAGCAGGGACATCATGGAAACAGATAGAAAAGGATGCTCAGGACAGGCTTCGCTGGAGTAATGTTGTTGATGGCCTGTGCTCCACTGGGAGTTAAAAAGGGCAAGAGAGAGATGCTAAATGAAGAATCTCTTTGAAAAAACCAGCTTTAGGGAGGCTCCAAGTGTCATTTCCCCTCTTCTTTTCCCAGTAATATCTCCATGTGCTCGACACACTAGATCCAGGCCTGGTTCCTCCTACCCATGTCCCCATACCTGTCCCCGTGGTTTTATGCACCCTGCATAATTTAGCAAAATTTGATCATTTTTTGCTTAATTTCTGATTACTTTCCTTTATCATTGTTAAAATTAACAGAATCACATAATTTCACATTTTTGGGCTCAGTTTGCATAATTTCAGAATTTTCCTTGCATAAAATGACGGGGACAGCCATACAGATGGGCTCTAAAAATGACATGTACTGCTATAGGAATGAGCTGTAGGAAACAAATGACTCTGTGTCCTTATATTATTTCATCAATAAGTGTAAAAGGAGTACAGACTTTCTAGGGAAATTTGTGATATTCTCATTTGTCAAATGTGTTGTCTGTCATGGACGAGGACTCGCTGTACACTCTTGTCTTTTGCAGCTCTTTTGTGACTTGCTTGGAAATATCCTGTCAGAATGTTGTTGCCTTTTTGTTCCTCATGTTGTGGATGATGGTTCTATGATAGCAGCAAATTTTGTCTCTGTCAAATTTATCCAATATTTGTTTTGTTTCCTGATGCTTCACCCACATGATGTGACCATACTTATTTCTCCTCTGTGAGCCCTGGGTCTGGATGACACATACACAACTTCTTCTCGACGTATACAACGACATGTGGCAGTCGCACGCCTTTCTGGAGTCCTGGCGACTTGCCACTGTCATTTCAATTCCAAAACCAAACAAATTCCACACGCACACATCCAACAGACCAATTTCCTTATCGAGCTGTCTGTGTAAACTTATAGAATAAATTATCAACAGGCGACTCATGTGGTTTGTGGAGATGACGGGCTAGCTGAGTGGTCTCCAGTGCAGATTCAGGAAAACTCGATCCACTCTGGATCATCTGGTCTGCCTGGAGACTTTCATACTTGAGACTTTTTGCTGAAGGAGGCCACATGATCGCCATTTTTTTAGCATAGAAAAGGCTTTCGACGCAAACTGGAAGTATGGAATTCTTAGAGACCTTTCACTTTCGGCCTGCGCGGCCACCTCCCTGCCATCATTAGCAATTCCCCTTAGAACCGTTCCTTCCAGGTTTGTGTTGGATCCTCCTTTTCAGATCCCCACCAATGGGAGGAAGATCTTCCCCAGAGAAGCATCCTTTCCCCTCTCCTCTTTGAAATTAAAATCAGTTCTATAATCCAGACCCTCTAAAACAACATAGACAGCTTGTAATACATTGACGCCTTTCTGATATGCTGCTGATCCAAAAATCTTCATTTAAGATTTATGGAAAGACAGCTGCAAACTCAGCCGTACAAACTTGAAAAGTGGGCAAACAAAAATGGTTTCAAGTTTTTCCCGACAAAGACGGTTGCAGTACACTTCTACCATTCCGACAGACTTGTACTGCAACCGGATTTGACTCTATATGGGGAGGGATTCCTGTCCAGAACCAGGCTCATTTCCTTGGAATAATATTCAACAAAAAACTTACTTTCCTACCACATATATAAAACCTTCGTGTGAGGTGCAAGAAAGCCTTAAACGCTTTAAAGATTCGATCTCATCTGGAGTTGGGTCAAGACTCCAAACATCTTCTCCACATTTACTGTGCTCTCGTCTGATCCAGGCTTGACTATGGCTGTCAAGTCTATGGATTGGCACATTTTGAAAATGCTAGGCCCCCGTTCAAAACCATATGACCTTCTGTAGTTGTGAGTATTGTAAAACTTTTACTTAACTAATTCCTCTATGCTTCTTTCCATGTCAGTCTCTCTCACTTTCTTTCTCTTTACTCAGTCTCAGGAAAATGAATCCTACAGTCTCTCATCAAAATCAATACATGTATGTCTACACTGTGGCAGTGTCAAAAGTGTTCTTACCTTATTTTGAGAAAATCACTATATTGGCTCCTATTGCATCATTCTAGGAGTGTTCATTTGTTTCTACCAAAAGAACAAAAGCATTTTAGATCATACTATCAAAATGCTTTCATGTTGGCATATTTTGTTAACATGTTGTAATGATCTTCAGATTTATTTTTCAAAAGTTCAGTTTGTTTTTTTCCTCTGCGAATGGAAACTTTTGTTCTACTGTGTAGAAATGTATTCAGAATGCTGTGATGACAATGATGTGATGTAGTCCCAATGTCGTTGACAGGCATGCCCTTTCCTGCTGCGGGTGTACGCTGAGGCTTGTGATGATCCTGAGCTGACAGTGACTGGCCTTGATGCCAATAAAGAGAAAATTAATGAAGCAGTTTGTGAATTGGCCATTTCTAAGGTAAGTTTGAATCTATTCAGAGGATTCAGATTTTTTTTTCTTTTAAAAAACTGCGTAATGACATTGTAGTATTAGTAGTACATACATCTCTCCCCTAAAACGTTCTTTAATTACTGGAATAGAAGCTTTTAGAGTCAGAGTCCTTTATTTCCTTTAAAAAACTTGTTAATTAAGTGAATGCTACTCAAGGCAAAAAATGGATGTACTGACAGGAAGATGGAGAGGAGTATACTTGCCATACTTAATATAGTTTAACTTTTCTTATTTTTTTATTTTTCTGGTCCTGTCACAAAATATGTCAATTTAACAGTTAGTAAAATAATTGTTCACAAACCTAAGAAATGATAACATTGTTTGTAATAAAATTTGTTGCACTAACACTTTTCACTTCTATCTGATCTCAAAGAAGCTTGAGACATTGGTCTAGCCTTGATTGTAAACCTTTGTCTTGGCCACCAGGGAGAGCCCAGTAAAGTGAGAGGCATGAAAGATTTGACAATGTACACTTACTCCAATGACCACAGGGCCATGATTGTTGTCGACAATAAGGTGAGATTTTTTTGGCGTCAATTCTACTGAGCATCATCTCTTATAAAAGTGAGCGGTTTTATGCAGCTGCATTTGTCAGCATGTCTCATTCTTATGAAGGGTAGGTGGTTACTCCGTTAAATACTTCATTTCCTTGTGACGAGCCTGGCTGCTAGCACATACCTTGATAGGAATAAAGAGGAGGAGGTAAATAGTAGAGCTAAATTTATGAATCAGTCGAATCTCTTTATTATTGTGAGCTACTCCGATGGATTGCTCCACATAGTCCACTGTTGCAGGATTCAGTAGTCCAGCAATCCGTAGGTTTTTGTTATTTAATGTTAAAGGTTTGTTTGTCAAACTTGGGCAAAGTCACAATTTCAGAATGCAATGAGTCTTTTTGTGCTATCCAGTAATAATTTAGCAATACAGAGTTATGTCTTTCTTTTACCCAGCACTAAGTAACTGCTGATATTGTGTTGATATGCTCCCTTTTATTCAAACTCAACTTTTTATTCCGTTGCATGTTGACGTCTCTGTTGTGTTAGTCGAAGACTCGAGTAAAGATAGAGCTGGACTGCAGCAAACGTCGTGGACTGGTCAGCCACACAGGTTCCTTGGTTGCTGCGGTGACCGCTTCCCCTCAGACAGCAGTGGTGAGAGTAAATTTTTTTCATTCTTTTTCTCTACTTACTCCTCCTATCCTTCTCGATCACATCACACTTGAAGTTGGGTATCTATCATATACTAAGCTGTCCTACTCAGTTCTTCTGTCGGCCTGCACAGCTTCTCCTGTGTTGTGAATGGGGCTGGCCACGTTTCCTGTCTCAGGGCTCTGTATGTCCAGCACTGCTGGAGGATGTGTTCTAGTTTGATCTGCTTCTCCATACTGGCATTTTGGTGATTGTGCTAGTTTTAGAAAATCTGTGCATGTGTTGTCTGAGTCTTGTGTGGTGTGTTCTTATTCCCCTATTCTTTGGTTACCAGTTGAAATTATCGATTGAACAGGTTTAACGCCTTTGTCAACACTGTTTTAGAGGCAGGACCTTCAACTTAATGATAATGAATAATAAATAGCATTTGCATAGCGCTTATCCCCTCTCCACAGCAAGCTCTATGCGGTTTACACTATATTATCACCCCAGCAGACCACAGAGCACTCAGAAACATTCTCTGCTTCCCGGGAAGCCGACAGTGCAAGCAGCTGATTAAGCGCTCAAACACTAACATGCTGACAAGATCTTTCACTGTCTATAGCTGGGTACCCATTCCCACCTGGGTGAGGTGAGGAATATTTGTGGAAAGTGCCTTTCTCAAGGACACAACGTCGGGCCCGAGACAGGGTTCAAACCCTCAACATTATGGTTGCGAGTCTGAAAGCCTAACCACTAGGTAGGACATAACTAAGTAGGTAGAAAGCCTTGAAAACTCCCCAAACAACCCAAGTTGAAAAATACACCATTGAGGACTAAAATCTGGGTCATTTTCACCGTCGTCCAGCTTGATATCAACTGAGTTAATGACACACCTTGTGGTTACCAGAAAACATGGAACAACGTGTAGGCCTATTGCATAATACAGGTTGTGACTATTATGCAATGTAACAGGATTTATACAGTACCTTTCTTCTAATGAGAACCGGTATTCACTTTAGAGTTAGTAAGTATAAATATATTAGATTACAAAATAAAACGAAGAGGTGTATCACAAATGCATTCAGTTCAGTCACTCTTTCTGAAAATAGTGCCCACAAAGTGAACAATGTTACATCATCTTCTTTCTCTGCCTGTGTTTTGATCTGTCCCTCATGGTCATTCCTCTCTATCCATACTTTTATACACCAACATCAGGTATATCTTCACATTCACTTTCCATGTGTCTCACTCTGTGTTTCTTTGTCTGTCGTTACTCTAGTACTATCTAGATGTTTTAGACTTTTAAACAGACATGAGGGGGCTCTCATGGTCTAGACGTTAATGTATTCGCCTCTCGTTCAATAGGTCCCGCTTTCGAAACCTGACGGCAGTGGGAAAAATTTTCTTCTCTAACGTTTTCTCCTTTTTCACCTCCTTTCCTGCTCTCTAATCATTTTCTGTTGTCTGCTTTCGTTTCCACTTTCTACCCCAACCTCCCTCCTCTTTTGCCCCCTCCTGTGGGCTCCTGACTCTTTCTGCAGCCTTTCTATTGCTAATACTTGGCTTCTTCTTACTGCTGTCTTTCAGCCACACGCCTGATTTTAGGGTAGATAAGATCTAACAACTAGCCTTCTCGGATAAGGGCGAAAAATCTTGTAAGTCCCGTGTGCAAGTTGTGCTCATTTAAGATCCCTTGGTGGTCCAAAATTGATAAGAGTAGGCATCGGCTGCCACCAGGGCAAAATTCAAAATTAATTCCTACCAAACTAAAAATGTTTAATGTGTGCCGCATGCTCGTACGACCGTATGCAGTTGCAAGTGTTGCGAAACACTTACCAGAACAAACAAAACCAAACCCCAGACATGTTAGGAAACTACTGTAAAGTTCAGACCACCATGTTTTCAACAGTTCTGTCTCCACTTTCATTACTGGTAGTTTGAGGGTGCCACTGATAAGTTCTACTACTTAATTTGCCTCTGTTTTATCTGTCTATCCATCTTGCTTTTCTCCCAGCACTAAATGACTGTTATTGTGTCAATGTGCTTATCTTTATTTTTATTTTTTTTTAAAAGAAGAAAAAACTCACTATTATAACTAACCTTTGATTTCACACCATTGCTGGGTCCTCCAAATTTTATCATTTTGTTTCTCTCAGGTTGGCCACCATATTCTGCCCCTTGATGACCGTGGAGATTTCAGTGTGGTCTGTGAAGAGTCCATTTTGAAGTGATTTCCTCATCCTTGGAATCTGTTCCCAGCGACATTCAAGCTCAAGTCATTCCATATTAGGAGTTCCTTCATTGACAATTATTATAATTGAACAAATTGCTTTTTTCTCAGTTCGTATAATGATGGTTGTTATCAATTCTGTTTGCGTTATGTCTATGTGAATAAATGTCACTGGGTAGATTACTGCCACTGTAAACTGGCACATGCCCTTTAGTATACATACACTGTTGAACTAAAACTGAAAGATAAATGTGCGCATATATAAAGTATAAAGATTCAGATCCAAATTTGTAAATGTGTATTTTTTTTCTGGTAATCAGTTGTTTATAGCTGATATTATGAATGATACCATTCCTGAAACAAGAAATACCAAAATATAAGATAAATGCTTATATTTTCACCGAAATTCTTTGTAACCTTCTAAACATTCACAAGATTCAGCTGTTTTTGTTGCTTTAATGAAGAGAAAAGTTATACAAGTGTATATATATAAAAGCAATTCTGCTAAAACGCCACGCAAGTGGTAAGTTTGTCTTGTCTCATCCACAGGTGTGATCTATCCTGATAATTTGTAAATAATTACTGCTGTCTACACTTGTAGAGAAAAGAATAGCGTTTGTTATTGGAAACAGTTGTACTAGATTTTTTTGTCTCAGCAAAATAAACTGTCTGTAACAACAGTGTCTTTTTCAATGTATCATTTGCAATTCATAGATTTTTATAGTCGTATTTTTTAGTCATTAATATTCCGTACATGTTGGTGCTGTACTTTAGACTTTTTTTGTGAATGTGTCAGGGACATTTTATTTGCTGAAAGTGGCCTGTCATGCAAAACTGGATGAAGGAGGCCTCCTGGTCTCTCATTTAAGGTTGAAACACTTTTAACTCACTTGAGCTTCTTCCCATTTATTTTTGGGACGCGCAGCCATCCCAGTGGCAGAATCCCGTGTATTTACCGGATGTGCTTTATCGATTGATATCTCTAGTGTTTTTCGGTTGCAGGCTACGGGAAGCGTCAAGCTAACAGTTGACCCACTTGTTTCATTTCAGAAAAAAAAATTGGTTATGTGAGGTACTTTTTGAGCGGTAACGGACTAAGTCAGTCACCCCAACATTGTGATAGATGATTTTATTACAAATTGGGAGCAAAAAAAAATTGCGTAATCCTGAGACATTGCCTTTTCAAATATTGATGAAATAAAAAACTATTCAGACAAATGAGATGCTATTTTCTTTTTCTGTGAGAGCATTTCTTTTGTTGCATTTTAAAAATTATGATAACTTTCACAGTTTTTTTGTGGTTAACGATTCAATATACCCCAAAACTGCCAGGCTCAAGAGAGTTAATATTAAACCATCATGTTTTAGTCAGACACTAGCATCTTTGAAAAAATCCCTCTAAGATAAATATACCCATCCCTGGCTCGTTTAAAGAATAATAGCTCA
This sequence comes from Aplysia californica, assembly GCF_000002075.1. Taxonomy (NCBI): domain Eukaryota; kingdom Metazoa; phylum Mollusca; class Gastropoda; order Aplysiida; family Aplysiidae; genus Aplysia; species Aplysia californica. Next base: position 412,752 of record NW_004797720.1, on the reverse strand, counting down.
ATACTAAAACAGCACCTGGACATGGATGGCTGGTGCCTCTATAAATAAATCATTGATGGTCAAGCTCAATACTGACACAATTAATGCCAGAAAAAAAGAGGTTGTAGGATAGAATTTTAATACAGAATCGTAACAAATGATGAGAACAGGGGGCCAAATGTTGCAACTTCTTATGACAGTTTTCATTGGGATTTCAGCATTGACTAAAGTCACAATTTTTGATTTTGATAAACTGGTTGTACTCATTAGATCAGTATTGTACTGGTAGTCATAGCTGTTTCATATTGGACACTTGTATGAGTTATAGATGATAATTCAGTTGTGAGAGAAATACATGCATGTCATGTGTATTGTTATAAAAATGTTTGCTCTATTCATGAGGAAATTATTTTTTCTCTCTGGAAGAGATCTGTTTTCAGAAATGTAAAAGTTCTGCAATCCCTGTGGTATCACTAGAAGATATCAGTGGTAGTCACAAGAAGATATCAGTGGTAGTCACAGTTTGTTAATGGTAAAATGAGGCTTCTTCTTAAACATAAATTTATTTTTTTCATAAAAAGAAAGAAAGAATCGTTTATGTACATTTACTTGTTAATTTATTTTGTTTATACCACAGTAGAACATATTTAAGTATACTAAATTCAAATGGGAGAGGAAATAAAATTGTATTTTTAGCAATTCTTTCAAGTTTTGTTCATTCCTTTGAGAGTTGGCAGTTGGGGTGCTACTTTAGGTCCTATTTCTATTTTTTTTCTCCTGTTATTTCTGTCTGCCGTGCTTCTTTTCTCTTTCTCAAAACACTGTTATTGTGTCAATGTGCTTCTTTTCCCTTTCTCAAAACACTGTTATTGTGTCAATGTGCTTCTTTTCTCTTTCTCAAAGCACTATAATTGTGTCAATGTGCTTCTTTTCCCTTTCTCAAAACACTATAATTGTGTCAATGTGCTTCTTTTCTCTTTCTCAAAACACTGTTATTGTGTCATTGTGCTTCTTTTTAATTAAACAAATAAATAATTCCTTTCATTGTAAAAGTCTGTCAGATTTTATGATCATGGCTTGTGACTGTCAGTGTGGATTATAATATCATGAGGCCCTTCTGCCCTTGTATCTTCTTTCCACTTGTCTGTGTATCTGTGATCTTTTATTTTGATCTCTCCACGTCTATTCTTTGTTTCTCTATCTCTGTCTCGGCCTCTGGCACGCTATCTTTGTCTCTTTCTGCCCGTTACAGTCTCTGTCTATTTATCTATCTACCTTTATCTGTCAACCTCTGTCTTCACCTCTTTCTCACTCTGTGTGTGTCTCTCTGTTTATCTATTTATTTTCTGGGTCGTTTTGTCTCTCTTTCTATTTTCTCTCTC